>NW_024340849.1:36042061-36113301 GCF_902729225.1 Pteropus medius | reverse complement strand
AAAAAAAAAATTTAAGTAAAATTATATAAAAGTAAATTTTTTACTATACGCACTCCTACATGGCCTTGGGTAGTATTTAATAAGAGGGACACATTAAAGGGTCAAGGCTCCTACTAAGGTGTTTTATCCTAAAAAGTATGTACGAGGGAGCACTATTTCAAGAAGAAAATATCTAACAACAAGAAGTTCAAAAAAAAAAAACACAGGGACCATTAGATTCACAACTTAATATCCGGAAAGAGACTCGAGAATATAGATAGGTTTCTTATGGGTTAGCAATAAGTATATTTTAAAAGCTGAGTCTTACTTATTTCAGAAAAGGGAAAAAAAATATTATCCCCACAAAATATCAGTACCTTTTTAAAAAACAAGATTTCTCCCCACTCCCTACTACGCTAAACATAGAGGAAGTTTAGGGAGAGAAAATTGATAGAAATGGGAGTATCAATATCCATCACTGATAGAAGTCTCAACATAAAAATACCCTAAACTGGGGCCCAGGCTTAGGTTCAGTGGGTGGTTGCTTTAACAAATGGTTTTCTAGGAACATGTAAGAGGGCTTCAGCCTCCTTTACACCCATCAATGGATCCCTCCTTCTGAAGGATAAGATTTACTCTCCCTTTTATTTTAACTCCAAACCACAGAACAGGGAAAAATATCAGTGCAAATGAGTGTATCTGAAACAAAGAAGTCAAGTAATGGCCCCAGACAGTCTGCAAAATCCAGTGGCAAAACCAAGAAAAACATATGCCTCCTGCGTTATGCTTTATGTATTTAATATTAGTGATTTGGTCAGAATGTCCCTAGATTTTACATTAATGTCTAGGAGAATGGGTTGGCTTTACCATTCCCTTAGATAAAGACCTCCAGACCAAAATAAGAGGAACTCATCATAAAATATGAATAATATGGTTACATTACTAGTTCTATTTTTCTCAATTTTAGTGAAATTTCAAACCAAAGTGCTTTATTTCCTAATATAAACATTTTATTAACATAAATATTTGCATTTAACTTTGTGAGTACAAAAACTCAGTAGAGAACAAAAAGTTCATGCAAATGGTGCCTCGGCTTAGCCTTAACCCGAGTATCTCTAAAACGCCATGTGTGCGTTGTCATAAATTGTCTAAATGTCTGGTCACAGGCTTAAATTTTTAATATTCCAATCTAAAAAATATAAAATGGGTTTTTTTCCCCTAATGTGACTTCATTTTCCTTGCTCGGTGAAAATTTTACTCACATTCAGTTTCAAGTTTATGGCTTCAGCCTTTTTAAGTTATATAAGCTCAAAAAGGTGAGAGCATTCTTCTGAGGGAAAAAAAAAGTGTGTTTTTTTTCACCTTCACATGATTCTAATATGGCTAATGTGACCCAGCTGAAGCTTTAAAAAGACTCATCTACTAGTTGATTTGAAAAGTTTTAACCTGAGAGAATGTAATCTGTATCCTAAAATGAGATTTTTCTATAGCATGTTCTCAAATTATCTTGATTACTTCTTCTACAATAACATATGCAACCATTTATTAAACATAGCCTTAAACTCGTAAGGTTTAAGAATTTAATACAATTATTGTTTGCTTTTGCAATACCTTTTCTAGACTTAAAATGGGGGGATCTATTAATGTATTAACAAACTAATATTTTAAGTAAAACTATTTATTTGAACCAATAGGACCAGTTGTCATAGAGCAACTATATTTGTCCTCCACCGTCCTGTAAATCAGCCCTGTCTGGAGCTAGTTTTTCCCACCTCATTATATAGGGCATGTTCCATAGCTTTTCACAATACACCTAGGTGACAAAAGTTCCTGTAGTGACTCTAGTCCCCTAGTCTCAGTTCATTAATAAAATGTTCAACCACTGATACTTGTCAAATTTTCCAACTATGCTCAAAGTTAAGTATTCTTCCCTTCTGCAGCCAGGTCTGATACAGACTGGATGTCAATAGTAGCAAAATAAACACGATTGACTTCTTTACTTATTCTACCAGCACTATCTCTCCCCACCACACCCAAATTAGCTCTAGCTAAGGCTTCAGCCCTGTCAGGGTTGGAGGGGAATGGGAGAGGAGAAGGGGCAAGAGCAATCAGGTATGAAACTGCCTTCTGGAAGACTTGTATAGCGGACTCTCATGGGCTCTGCAGTGTGTTCTTGGACAATAGATCTCTTGCCTGCAATTCTCATATCCTGGAAAAGAAACTATCTTAGGCTGGGAGCTTACATCTCCTCCCTCAGTCTCTACCATCTGGCTATACTCCTCCAGTATCTTCTGGGCAAGGCCTCCTCACTCCTTCGGCTAGACCATTAGGGCAGGACCTTGGACAATCCCACACCAGTTCTTTCCCTTTTGCGGCCCAAACTGGTTGCAGAGAAACCATCAGGCATTTGTTGTTTCCCAAATCCTGAGTGTGCAGGCTGTCCCCTACCCAGTAGCCATTATCTCCCATGTCAGCCCTGTTGAAGTATCTTTCCCTAGGTATGAGATGAGAGTAAACTCCCTTCTTCCTCTTCCTTTGGACTCATAGAATCTTTACTAAGCTTGCTGCAAAGTTTCTTTTCTCCTCTAAGTCTCTCCAATAGCTTTTATAAGCTGGAGATGGGTGATCAACTAAAAGTTACAAAACCAGTTCTCAGACAACCCCATCACAATTTCCACCTTGGTGATCTGGAATTTGGAGGTAGCTGGCACCTGTTGTCTTATGACCTCAGCCAGAACTGATCACACTATTTAACATCCTATTCTTAATAACTTTTGAAATACCTATTGACATAATTTAAAATACATTAAAATGTGATAAAGCCAGGATTTGAAATGTGATAGTAGGCATTTAGCTCATACTGATTTAATACAATATTTTTGGATGAAATATTACATGTGCAGGTAAATCTAAAAGGAGGGAAAACACATGTCACATTTGTACACCAATATAAGTGTGCCTGCAACTTCCTATCATAATACAAAATTCTAGTGAAAGGGTTAAAAGTGTCATATCCAGGTGTATGACTTCCGTCTACAACTTTCATGTTGTAGATGGAAGCTAAACATGGTCTATAAGTCACTGCAAATAAAGTTGGCCCCACAACTCATTATAATTACACAGCAAAATTTGATTCTCTATAAAATAAGCTAATAAAAGTTATTTGCTCTCTTCTATGGATAAGTTTGTATTTGTAATGTTTAATTTCCTTCACTTCTATTTTAAAAGAAAGAGAAAACACGCAATAGGGGAAGAACCTATTTCGCCCATATTATTGCATGGAAATATTTATCCTTTAATTTCTGTCCATCTCAAAAGGCAAATTATGTGATTCTAAAACTTTTAGGACAAAATAGACTTTAGGAATAATTTGTTCCAAACTGCCTGTGTTCAGTTTCTTCTGGTTGTTGTAACAAATCACCACAAAAAACAGCGGTTTAAAACAAAAGAAAACCTTTTTCTCACATTTCTGGAGGTTGTAAATCTGAAATCAGTATCACTGGACCAAAACACAGGTGTTGGCCATTCTTTGCTCTGTCCACAGGCTCTAGGAAAGACTCCATTCCTCACCTTTTCCCACTTCTGGTGGCTGCCAGCATTCCTTAGCTTGTGGCTGCATCACTACCATCTCTGTCTCCATGGACACAGTGCCTCTTCCTACTCTGTGTGACATCCTCCTCTGCCTCCCTCTTATAAGGACACTTATGACTACATTTAGAATAATCTCTCCATCCCAAAATCTTTAACTTAATCATATCTACCAAGACCCTTTCTCCATTTAAGGAAACATTTAAGATTCCACAGATTAGGACTTGATATCTTTGGGGGTCATTATTCAGCCTACATTTTAGAAATGAGAAATGCCCACTTTAGAAATGAGAAAATTGAGACCAAAAGAAGAGATGTTGCCCAAAAATCATGCAACTAGTTAGAAGTCAAGTCAACATAACAACATAAATATCCAGCTGAGTGCAGTCCCCTTCATTTCAATGGCTACATTTTATTTTTTTACTTTTGTAAAATTACAAAATACATGTACACACTTCAAAACTGTCATCGTTATATACATATATACTTTATATGCATAAAGTTCTTTCCAAGTCAATTATTATTCTTTTACTTCATTTTAAAGCACTATGTGAAATGTATCATTAATTCTGTTGTACCAGTTTAGCAAAATATACATATCACCATTCTCATATTGTTAAAATTTTAGATTGTTTCTAGTTTTTATTTGTTCTACCAATATCTCTGTACTGCAATGAATATGCTTATACATCTTTGCATCTTTGAGTATGTTTCTGATTGATTTCTAATGACAAAATCTTAGAAACAGAATTGTACAGTGACAGAGCATACATATTTTGAAGGTTACTCTCCAGAAGGAACAAACACCAGCAGTGTTTATGAGTGCCCTTTCTTTAACGCCCTTACCAGAAACAAGAATTGGCATTTTTCTTAAATTTCACCTATCTGAAAAATTAAAAATGGTATCTTACCATGCAAAATTTTATCTCACTAGAAGTCTCATTTTGAATTTGACTAATCTTTATCCATTTGTGATTATTATTTGATGTATTGCTTACTCTTTTTTTGGCCTTTTTCTCTACTTGGATTTATCTTTTTAATATTGATTTACAAAGTTTCTTAAATAAATATACTCATCCTTAATCATATAAATTGCAAATATTTTTTCCAGTTTACCAGTTTTTTTAAAATGTTATTTATTGTGTTGCTTTTTCTTCTACCACATGAAAGTTTTAAATTATTTCTGGGTGAAATGTATCATTAATTCCTCTCAAAGTGTCCACAGTTCTACCTGGTGCCCACAGTCCTTTAAAGAGTGGCGTGACATATTTGGGGAAAGTAAGGAAGAATTGGCTCCAACAGAACCAAAGTAATTCCACAGTGGTGAGACACATAGACAGTTGGAGAATGTTAAAGCTGGCAATGTCAAAGGCAACTGTAGATATCATCAAGTTCAATTCTTTTCAAATTCTGGAAACGTGGAATTCCGAAGACATGCCTCAGAGTTGCCAACAGGAACAAGGGGGAGACTGAGCACAAGGCTCAGAACTTTCCCTTTCAGCTTCAAATAGAACAGTTCAATTTTTACCTGTTTCTTTATTGAGCTTCCAGAAAATGTTGTTTTGTTTCGTTTTGTTTTGTTTGGCGGGGGCAGGGGGTGGGGGAGGTATTCCTCAGAGAAACAAAACCCTGATCAAAAGCAGTACAAAAGCCGCTCGATGGCCCTCGCTTTCTTATCACCCTAGTTGTCTTGGTCTGTACTAGCAACTCCATAAATGTTGATTGAATTAAGTCACTTGCCCAAGACAACATAGTTGGTTAGTGCTAAGCTGGGGCTGAAACGTAGGTCTCCAGATTCCCGGCAGTTTTATTACTGCCACTGTCACACTGCTTACAGTTTTTACAGCCTTGAGTTTAATAAATATATGCTGAATAACTTGCAGTAATGTCCTGCTCCATGGAAAAATAGATGCGTACTTCGAGGAAAATATATTCACTCCTCTCATCACTGAGGTTCCTGCTTTGAATGGTCGATCTGAAATTAGCAAACAAGTCTGCAGACACGACCCAGAGGGAACAGAACACAGGCATAGATCTGGTGGCAGCGAGGCTTCAGCAGGAGCTCCAGATTCAGAGCGGCCAGGCCTGGGGGACTCCTATTGTAGGACATTCTGAGAATCCTCTAGGACGGGCCTGAATATGGACACGAGGCACAGAAAGGCAGGACACCAAAAACTCTGTTTTGCTGGAAGCTGCCTGGTTTGAAAAAAAATAAATACAAAGCTGGGTTCAGCAAAGGGAATGGGTGAGTCTTATAATGAGCCATCTATATGCTTAGCACCCACCTGCGCATCGATGGTAGCCTAGAGCCCTAGATTGTTTAATAAGACCCACTTACCAGGCTCCCTTGATTTTCAAATTAACATCTCACGGAGGTGACTAAGCGGTAAGCATGCACTGGAGTCACACCTAGTTCCGTGGCGGCAGCAATATTGTCTGATTGGAGATGATCTTCATAAAGGCTGGGGACAGGAGTGTTTGCTAAGTTGGTTTCAGTGAGACTTTAGCAAAGCTTCTTAAGCAGTTTGCCTCATAGCAGGCAATATTCAGTCTTCCTCCCTCTGTGGCTTATGCAGGGGCTTGGAGCTTCATTAGCCCCAGCTTAATTTTTACCAGATCCCTGCTGAGCATATACAGAAGCAATTTTTTTAATTGGCTATTTTTTTTATATTTTGTACTTTTCTTCCTTTTTCTCTTTTTAAATTTACACAAATACTCTTGCACAAGGGAGATGAGTCATTGGTGAAATTTAAAGTTTTATTTGTTAGCACTTTTTTTAGGCATTATGGTAAAGAATATTCTTCTCTTTTTAGACCTAGACAATTTAGAAATATGTACATGTTTTCTAATGATGGGGAATATCTTTGTATAACAAAATTTTGAAAGCTGGCTCTAAAATATTTTTTAAAACTATTGTAGATGTAAAATTATACTATTCATTACTTTGCCAAATAAGATATCATTTTAATTTCTAGAAATGATAATTATGTATTGCGTGTTTATCTTGAAAACATCTCCTATTGGAAAAAAATAACTCAGGTTATTTTAATTATTATTTGTCACTCATAATCTCATTTTTAACTTTCTGAGTTTGTTGACTCCAATTTACATTTCTATAATGTATTTTGAAGATAGGTTGAGTAATGAAGGTGTTTCAATTAGTTAGCAGTTAGCCCTCCTCTTCACAGAAAAACAAATTTTTTGCTAGCATTCGATACATTCTGCAGGGTTTTTTTCCAGCTCTGATCTGTACTTCCCATGTTGAAAAGTCTTCCTACTTTTTTTCCACACTGAAAAGTTAATGTTATTTTAAAATGTCCCTTGTCACAGCCTAGATTCTCCCGAGGAGCATATTCCTTTCCATAGAATGGGCATTTTTGCAACTTAATATCTTACATTTGATTACCATTGGTGCATATTTAAGTGTTGTCTTGCTCATCTTGTTTATTACATATATGTATTAAAAACTAATAAAAGGAAAATAATACAAAAAATGAGCATTTCATTTTGGCATCCTCCCTTCTACAAACCCCGCAGATGTTTGGCTGCCTGTGATATATTTTGGGGAATGGAACTTGCAACTGTTATAATTAAGCAATACCATTAAGTCACCCGAGAGTAAATTAGAAGCTAAACTGGTGCTGTGTGCTCAGGAACCCAAGATTATGGGCTGAGATCTCTATTCAGCATATAAAGTCAGCTCCCTTCAAAATGATTCTGAAATAAAAGGTGTTATTTCTATTCCCCACCCCCAAAATACCTAAGTGTATTAAACATGTCCCTAATATTGATTTGGCATGCCAGTTGTAATCTTAAATTGTAGGGAGAAAATGTTTTAGTAAATAGAGCTATTTCTGTTTTGCTACTACTGTTTCAGTTGTAATAGGCAAGAGAAATGTGTAGGTCTGGATTATTTCCAGGGATTTGGCTGAGATCCATGGACTCAGTAGTGGTTAAAAAAAAAAAAAATCAAGAGAAAGAAAGGAGAAGAAAAGAGTCCTAGTACATCCTGTTGCAGAATTAGATAAAACTAATGACACTTCTCAGAGCTTTCCCTGCATAATACCATCTGGAGAGTGATGATCAAATTCCAACAACCAAAAAAATATAAGTTGACAGTAACCTGAATAGGACATTGATACATTAGTTGTCACCAAAGGCAGCTTAAGCAACATATAATCCAATATACTTAGAATATTAACAATTAAAACATGTTAACTAATTACCTAATGAAATTAAAACATACAATGGCACCACGCTAAACTCTTCTTTAACAACAATTTATGTTGACCAAACTAAGACAGAATGGCCCAGCCCCTTGCTACTAGCTACTTAAGTGCTGGTCTTTGGAACTAGCCCTTTGCTACTCAAGGTATGATCTTTGAAACCGTATATTTTGAGCAGTTTGGGAGCTTGTTGGAAATGCAAACTCTTAGCCCTATCTGAGGCCTACTGAATCAGAATCTACATTTTAACAAGAACCTCATATGATTCATTCACATATCTAAGTTTGAGGAGCAGTGATCTAGATCCTTTACATCGTACCTGTTTTCAGGCACACAAATCCACCAAGCCTTTAAGTTACAGGACAGTCGCCTCTTCTCTCTACTTCCCCACTTGTCAAGCACGTCTTTGACTTTTGCAATGTGGCTGAACTCCCAAAAGTCACGCTCCATTTGGGCAGCTTCCACAAAATCTTCCCAAGTACCACTGGTCTAGAGGATTGAATCCCCCTCTTTTCGGAAGAGCTGCTTTCACCGAGATCCTCATGGAAACGTTGACAAGACATTGATGCTATACATTTTCAGTTTAGTCCTTAGACTGATCTTTCTACACCTGCATAGTTGTTAGGATGGATTGCTTTTTTCCCCATGCCTGACATATGAGTCTCCCCTGATCTCACAATCTGCTGCAACTTGGCAGCTCAAGTATATGAAGTTTTCTCTTCTTCCAGATTTTCTTCTACAGATATTCCTCTTCTTCTTTCTTCACTTGTCTGGGTTTAACTGGCTTTGATCTGATAGTCTTTATGCAAAAGGAAACTCTTTGTAAAGTGACATTTGTCCTTTATAGATATGGCCAATAAGGAATGTGTCCTCCCTAGAATGATTCCAAAGGCCTTCTTTGAGGGCCCTCTCAGGCTCTCATGTTTTCACTCTATATTATTAACAGAAGTGGAACAGTGTTTCCCATTCTTTGTGATACTGTTGGAAGGTTACAAAGAACGTTGGTACATGAGGGCATATATGCTCTAATGATCTTTAAGAAAAAGAAAAAAAACCCACAAACCTGGCTACATGAGGTTCACTGCATGAGTTCAGACAGATACAAAAAAGATTTAAGGATGGCAAAGTCCAATCAATCGCTATGGTAACTAAAATATCAACCAAAAGGCCAAGGTCTGCTCTGTACCTACAAAGGAAGCAGCCTTTGTAGATTCTTCTCCTCCTTCAAATGTACTTGCTTGTCAGCTGTCTCCATGACTATGTTCAATCCAAGATTTTGTTACATAGGGTTTGCTTTTATTTCTACTTGGCAATTTCAGTATTGCTATGGCTTCCACAATCTCAAGATCATGACTCACTTGAGCAAATAATGAGCCAATAAGCTCAAATCCAAGGGAAATTTCTGTAAAGCTGTCTTTTAACTCTATTTTCACACAGGGTAAAGTGTTTCTTGCCATCTGAAAAACAACATCTGGCCAGATCCACTACTTGGTTTCAAATTGCATACTATTTTAATATATTAGAATAAACATTCCTTTATTCAATCAATATCTATTCAGTGCCTACTATTTGCAAGGAATAAAAGAACAAAGGAATAACTCTTACAGTTAAATTATTTTTTTTTCTTATTTCTTCAAGCCTGTTCTTCTCAAATCCATCACAAGGGCCTCCTAGCTAATTGAAAGGTCTCCATGGCTCTCCCTACTCCTAAACTGTTCACATCAGCCCTGGGAGCACTATCAATTCAGAAGAGGCCGTGAACACTTTTCAACTCCCCACGGAGGCACTCTCCCAAGCATCTACAAGAGAGAGCTCTTGATGGCAAATCAAACATAATTTTAGTTAATATGTTTCTTAGTCATCTCAGTTTAATTTTGTCCTCCCCCCACATGGACCATTTTTCATACTACTTCTAATGGTAACAATTTCCCAGCCTCTTGAAACTCTATGTGCTTAGCACTACAGGACCTAATCAGGATTTCTGAGCAGCTCCACGCAGTGCTCTTAGCACTCTGGGACAGTGGAAGACAACTCTAAATAAACTAGGGGAAAATATGTTTTTCTTTCCCTCGTCTCGAGTATGTAGTTGGTTCTGATAGAGTAGCTGGTCATAAAACCATATGATCACATTGAGAATCTCTGCCCCTAAGATGCATCCAAAGGTGCTGAGAGACTTCTGATACCACACCAGGACTTGCACAAGACAGAGGAGGGGGCACTCAAGAGACCAAGTCTCCGCACTGAATGCTGAATTTGTATGTCATTGGCTGAGTAGAGAGACATACGTGGGCAAATAAAATCTCATTTTGATGAAAGCCCTACTGGTTTAAGCTACCTGCTCCAATTTGGACTGTGTTGCTACTGAGATGTTCTTTAACTTGGAAGAAACCTTCATTCTATTTTTCTAAACATTCCTTAGTAAATTCTTCTCTTTCGTATATGGTAAGGTTTTTTGTTTGTTTGTTTGTTTGTTTCCAAAACCTTTCCTTCTAAGTTTCCCTAGAGCTTCGCACAACCTCTTTTAGGAGATAACCATAAGAGAAAATGCAAACAGAATGACAAAGTTCAGACAAATGCTGCCTGATTCTAAAACCAAAAACAAATAAGATTCAGCCATCGCTGCCTAGAAAAACAAACCCTATTAATAATAATATGATGCTTCTGATACATCCCCTACTTTACACTTTGTAAATTAGCCTGCCATTCGCATCAGTTGCCCCTCAGGGTTGGCGAGAAGAGCACTGGTGCCCCAGGTAATATTTTTTTGGCAACCCCTCCCCAAAACAACAAAGCCAGTCTCCCACTGCTCTTTCCTCTCCATTCCTCAGGTCGCCCCAGCTCTCTAATTGGTATTCATCCAACACGGAACAGTAGCTATCAGTACTTGATTAACAGCCTTGTGAGACTTTATGCTAGCAGCAAGAGTTGGCTCTTGTAGCCACCATTTAAAAGGGACGCTTGAATGTGAGATTCTTGTTTCAAAGAGGTACAGACGGATGGCATTGTGTTTCCACCATCTAAGTGAATTACGGGCATGAGGGATGTGTGATGGAGGACATATACCGAAGTCCGTCTGCAGTGTCCCTCCCAACACTGCTATTTACTGGAGAACTTTGAAAGCTTGAGTTGAAGATACTTCACTCAAACATTAATAAGTCACACTTGACTGTTTAATGTTGAGCTACTCCTTTACATTTCAAAGAACCTTATGATCTTCACTGGCTTTTCTTCTTCACATTGATTTTTATGCAATCCAGCCTCTTTCATCCCTACTAACCCCGAATTTGGGATTCTTGACTCTCTACCTTGCACCCACTTCGCTGAGTCATAGGAAATTGGATATTCATCTCTACTTAGACTTACTAGAGACCAATCCAGTTACTCGCAAAATTCAACTTTTCTCCTGGATAATCCTAAAGGATTCTAGTTACAAAGACTTTTGCATGTCGAGATTATGATACCACCATATGGGGATCTTTGCATTGCATTGGAGTTGGGCACAGAATTTCAGAAACATATTTTGGGTCTCATGGAACTACTAAGTATGTTTGGGTTGCACCAGATTTTATAAATCGTAGAGCAAATTGTAAATATTTTTAAATATTGGTGCACATTTTATAAATAATTCTGACAGAGTTTTAATTCTCTAGGACTTCAGAGTTTTGTTATATTCTGTTTTTCATTATTTGTTCATTTCCATATGCCTTATTTCTGCAAACACAACTTCTTGAAAATGGAATTAGGTCCAGATTTAGCAAATACAAAAAGATGATTTGCAACATTTCCTTCATAAACTGGTTCTGTGCAAAAGCAAAATGAACTCGTCTATACTTAGTGAAACATCGTCGTAAATTTACACATAAAGTTGAAGGAAAAATTGATGTATTGAATTTCACCAGCCTCAACAGTTGCTATCCTAAATTCTTCAGGGTGACTCTCCCTCTTTCTCTCTCTCTCTCTCTCTCTCTCTCTCTCTGTCAGTCTTATGCACAGAACCCCACAGGGCCATATACTTGACTAAAGGAAGCAATAACTAAGTGGCCTCAACAACACATTCCTCTCAGTAGAACTATTTATTATTAGAATGCTTCTTATTCACCATCCTGTGTTGGTTCTGCAGAGTGACTCGAGAAGAGAGGAAATGGCTCTAGTAGCTAATGTTCAAAAACAAAAATTCTGAGCTATTCAAATGATTATGTTCCCTCAAGAAGAGAGGAAATGGCTCTAGTAGCTAATGTTTAAAAAAAAAAAAAAAAAATTCTGAGCTATTCATATGATTATGTTTCCTCTGCCTAAAATACTCTTTAGCAGACTCATGATGGCTCACTCCCTCACCTCTTGTGGTTACTCAATTGCCACCTTCTCAGAGAGAACTTCTCTGCCTATTTAAAATTGCAATGCCTCTACCCCTAAACCCCTACCTTCCTTCTCTGCTTTCTTTTCTCCAGAGCCACTGTACACACACACACTCACACCACAAACACATCACTAGAAGGTAGGTGCCATGAAGAAAGGGATTTTTGTCATTTCTGCTCACTCTTGTATCCCCCAGTTCCTAGAATAGTGTTTAGCACTGGAAAGACACTCAATAAATATTTGTTGAATAAACAAATGAATCCAAATCCATAAATAACATACATATAAACACATTCTCACGACTACATTATCAGTGTAAAGTTCACACTCCAATATTCACTTTTCCCCTAGACTCCGCCTCATAGCATTGAGCCTGTACTTAATATTTCTTTAACATGCTTTCATCTCTATAGAAAAGTTTTGAGTGAGAGAAAATGCATTTCCTGAACTCTACACTTTACTAGAAGTAATTAGTCAAGCTTCTTATGTGACAAATATTCACCTTTATTTCCTCAACAAGCTCCCTCTTCAACTCCCACAGTCTGAATTCTGTCCCTACCATGCCACACTACAGCACTGAAATTCTTCTCACACAATTACTACATCCAAATGGACAATTTTTCACTTTTCTTCCTTTCTCCCCACCCCACATATATATCTCTCTCTCTCTCTCTCTCTCTCTCTCTCTCTCTCTTGCCTCTCTCTCTCACTCCCCCTCTCTCCCCACCCCTACCCACTCCTTCCTTCTCTCTCTTCCTTCTTCATAAGCATGCCTACTTGCTAGCGTTGGATGCTCACTTCACTTAGAGAGTCTTGCCCTGTTTGCTTCTGAGGCACCACTGTCTCCCCTCTCTGGCCACTCCTCAAACAGCTGCCTTTGCTTGTCCTTTAAGTGCTGGGATATTCAGGGCTTAGGCTACCACCTATAGTCAATGATTCCTAAATGTCTGTCTTCAGCTCAGCTCTTACCTCTAAATCTCACTTTTATTTCTACTAGCTCACTTATCATCTCCAATAGATGTCTCACAGCTCCTCACATTCTGCATGCCCAGAACTAACCGATTCTCCACGTTCTCTCTTCACCATATGCCCAGTCAACTAAATTAAAAACCTTGGACCTCCCTCTCACCCTCAAACTACTTTTATATGAGAGTAGTGAGCAAACAAAGGTGGAAAAGCAAAGGCTTTAGGGCAGACCAAACCTTGGCTCAAACCTGGGCAAATGAATTAAACTGTTTGAGCCTTAACTTTCTCAAATGTAAAATGGAGATATCTGTTGTCTAATAACAATATTTACCTTTAAGAATTGTTATAAGGGCTCATTTAATCGTTTTACAAAAAGAAACGTATCGGGTACTATGCTAGACACTAGGATTCTACAGTGAACACAATAAGTTGCGTACGCTCCGGAACATATGGTCTGGTGAGCTGAACTAACTATATAAAGCATCTTATCTTTACTCTGAGTCCAGAACACAGTGCTGCTCAATAAGTTGAAGCTATTTTCATTATTATCCCAGTCATTAAGATTTATCAAATCTACCCTATTGATACCTATTAAATCCATACCAACCCTTTTTGTTTCCTGCCTCAGTTTGGGTCTTTATTATTTCTTGACTGAATTATTTTTTGAAATTTCTCTCCTTCTACTATAGACTGAATGTTTGTATCCCCTCAAAATTCATGTTAAAACCAAACCCCCAATGTGATGGTATTTGGAGATGGGGCCTTCGGGGGGATTAGGTTGTGATAGTACAGCTCTTATGAATTGGATTAGCGCCCTTATAAAAGAGACCCCAGGGAGCTCCCTCGCTCCTTCCACAATATAAGGACACAGCAAGAAGACAGCTGCCCCTGAACCAGGAAGCAGGCTCTCACCAGAAATAGAATGTCAACACCTTGAATTTGGACTTCTCAGCCTCCAGAACTGTGAGAAATAAATTTCTATCATTTATAAGACAACCAATCTATGATATTCTGCTATAGCAGCTCAAATTAAGACACTTTCTAAAAGTAGTCCCTGCTACCATTCACAGAGCATTCATTCAAAAATATTTAAGCACCTACTTTATGCTAAGTAGCTAAATATTCTTCTAGAATTTGAAGATATAACTGGGGGGTCAGGGAGAGGAATCTCTCCCTCATGCTGGTGGGTCTTACATCACTTTAATTCAATTCTCCACAATGTCAGAAGGTTGTTCCCAACTCTCTACTCATCCTTAAGCTAAAATGCCACGTACTCAGGAGAGCTTTTCCTCACCCTACAGACTATGTTGGGTGCTCGGGTGCCCTCGTAGTGTCCTGTCTTTCTTCATTATAATTCTCATCGCTCTTGAAACTGCTTAAAGATGAAGTTCAAACTCTACCATGGTAAAGCCATAATATATGGCTTTTACTGCTCATGGGCCCAGCTCCTGTCCTGCCACTTCCCCATGTGTATAATTCATCCCCGCCATAGAAACTTACTAGCAATTTCCCAAATGCACAGCATGCTCTCAGCATTCTGGCCTTTGCTCATAACAGGAGTTAGCATTTCTTGAGGCCTGTTATGGGTCAAACATGGTACCAGGCACTTTGAATATATTATCTCATTCAGTCCTCTAAACAGCTTATCTTAGTCTGAACTTCTGTTTTTATGGTAAGGGACAGAAAACTTGACAAAAATTGGCTTATACATAAAGGAGATTTGATTCATAATAGTAGAATACAGGGGTAAAACTGGTGTCAGGCTTGAGCTCGCTGGGGTAACAGCAAGAACTCTGGGGTCCAGTTTTCCTTTTCCCACTTCTGAGTTCCATTTTCCTTATATTGGCATTTCTGTGGAGTTTAGATGGCTGTGGAAGTTCTAGCCCAATATTACTCTAGATTTAAGCCTTCCGAGAAAATAAGAGCAAATTCAGTCTCAAAATTGAGTCTTGCTAGTCCTCATGTGCCCATTCTTGAACCAATGATTGGCAGAGGAAGAATGCAAGGCACTGAGTGTGGCCCGGACCTAAGACACAAGCCTCCCCTTGAAGTTGGGAGTGAACTCTGCCTCATGAGGCTCACCCAAAGGTGAGAAATGGGTGGTTTCTCCAAAGCAAATTTCACATCCAGTTACAAGAAGAAATAACTAATATCCAATATACAATTCCATGATCATAAATAAGGCCCACTCCACCACTTTTTTTTAGTTTTGGTAACTAAAGCTCACAGAGGTTAAGCCACTTGCTGAGGACCACAGAGACCAGTTCTCTCTGGTATGGCCATTGCTTCTTAACATCTATCTGTTCCCTTTGCCTAGAAGGTTCTTATCTTATTTCTTCATTTATCTAATTCCAAAATGTGCTTTGAAACTCAGCTCAAGCGGCCCTCTTTTGGAACCCTTTATAGACACACCTTCTCTCCTGCTCAAGCTGATAAACTGATACTCCGTTGAGCGATCTCCTATTCCCATAACTTCCTTTCTGTTCCTCCATAAGCCTTGACTTCTGTAGAAAACTATCACTTATTCATCTGCAGATCCCAGTGCCCAGTGCATTGCTCAATAAGTTTATTTAATGAAATTGAGCTAACATGGTGCTTTAATGTCACAAAACCACATGAGATAGATTTTAGGCTACATTCTACACATGAGGAAGCCTGAGGCTCTGAGGGTTTGCATGTAACCCCTATCTTCAGAGAGGGTTTTAGGTAAGCCAGGGTGGTAACTTGATCACCAAGGGTCGGTGGTAGGGCCGGATAAACTTAGCTAAAAGAGGCTAAAAGTGAAGCGAGTTTGAATTGCAGTAAGGTCAGTTTGAATCTAGGTTCTAAAAATGCTGAGTTAAGAGAGGAACAAGGTAGAAAAATAGGATGTTTGGGAGAATGTGGACATACAGCAAGCAGGGAGAGTTCTGGATAACAGCCACAAAGCAATAGAGCTGTTCACATGTCCAATATATACATTTACTGGGTGTTAGGTAGAATTGGTCTGAAAATGCTGAGGCTTGGACTCAAGCTGAGGTCCTCTACTCAAAGTCAAATGCTATTAACATTGTTTTTTATAGTATAAAGGTCTTGGTTTCCTTAATCCATTCATAAACTGTAGATATGATTCTCATTAAACTGTTTAATTAACAACTTCCCTGTATAGCTCAATCTTGGAAGATGATTAGGAATCAAGAATATTTATTGAAATAATTTATCTCCATTTTTATGTTAGCAGCAAAAGGGCAGGGGAAGTAGAAGAGAATTAGGGGTTTATTACTTCAAATACCAGAACTAACAGGGTACATCTGTGTTCTCAAGCATTCAACAGGGCCATCTCCTACTGCCTCATCTTTTCAGGTCAGATGCACTGTTCTTATCAAGCCTTCCAAGAAGACACTGATGCGGTGGGCAAGAGAACTGCCTTCCAGGAAATGTGAGTTATGGAGGGAAAATTAGCCTGTTTCCTGAAGAAGGTTCATGATTCATTAGGAAAACATGACTAAATACAATAATATTTGGGCTTACTAATAATGTGATTTGGAGGCCTTTTTTTATAGTTGTTTTGGGGAACTATTTTTAAATATTTTACTGGCCAAGGCAGATCTGGTACTATTAGCTCAACTGACTAATTTTACATCTGTCCTAACACAAATAGCCAACAGGCATATTATTTCCAGATTCCTAAAAATTGGTGAATAGCAGTGGAATTAATTTTTGAATACATATGAGAACATGCTCTCCTCTACTTATATCCTATCGTGGTATTTTTTCCCTACAGATGATACTCAAGCAGAGCTTCCCTTTACAGACCCTAATTTCTTAGTAAGGTAATCTAATCTTTTTGAAAATTGAAACTGTTTTTGGAGTTTCTACTACATGAACTACAAGAACTGTGATCTTGGATTTGGTTTAGATAAGCTCTAATAACAGAACTATTATAACAACTATTTGTTAACATTTGTTTTTCCTCATGGGGTTTACTCTGATACTAGATTCTCCATCCAAGTGGAACTCAACTGGGGAAGGATATATATATATATATATATATATATATATATATATATATATTACATTTCATTAATTATTTTAGCATTGAACGCTATTCAAAAGGTAAGAATAGAAGAATACCACCAGAACCCTAAGCCTTCAGAGAATATGAAGGTAAATTAATTACAGTCCTTGCCCCCAAGAAATGTATAATCTAACAGGGTAAGACAGTAAGCAGTGATAACTTACATAAGAGAGCTTCAAACAAAATATAATGTAGATTCTAAAGAAAAAGATCAGTTGAGAGACAGAGGTTGTTGCATTAGAGAAGGTTCTTGAAGGATTTTAATAGGACTATATCAAGGGGAGGGGGAGGAATAGAAAGCTATGGAGAACATCGCAGAGGGCAGGAAAGCATGGGACACTCTTATCCCATTGCCCATGGTCCTGAACATTGATCTATAAGAACCAAATGATTTATCCTTTTCTGAAAAACCAAATTGAGTATTAAAACCACTCCACACATTTTTTAAATTTTGTTTTGGTTTAGACATCACAGCAGTTGATCACTAATCAGTAAGCAAATTCTTAACATTATCTGGGCATAACAATCAAAAGAACCTGAGTAAATCAAGCTAGTTTAACGGTTAACATAAATATACCGGATCTTCTATGCATGATTCACTTTGTTATTTGCCAACTGACCCCAAAGTTGTGGCCCAGGGATAGATAACATGTAAGGCTCAAAGTCAGAACTTACCCCTTAATCAATGTAAACATACTGTTACATACAGCCACTGCCCCAACTTTACCAACAAATCGAGCAACCATTCCCCTGAGAAATACTTGAAGTGAGTATTTATTTGTGAAGTTTCATTATCCATTGTTCACTTCTCCTTTCCCAGTGATATATCTTTCCTTGGGAAATGTTGCACAGAAAAACAGACATGATATACATGATGATACCCAAGCAAAACTAAATGTAGCCAAGGAGAGGAGCTTCATCTAGTACAAGAGATACAAGGGCTTTACACTTGAACTTGGACATCCTCTAGTGACCATCTTTCATATCTCTCAGGGTTGCCCTGCCTAAAAAATGGGGCTAATTCAACTCGCCTACATAACTCACAGACAGACACGATGGGAAGATTAATTATTCAGGGTTCATTGAGTGCTTTCAATATGAAAAGCACGATGTATGTCACAAACAGAGGGCTGTGACTTCAGGGGAGAAAATAAACAGCAGGCACAGATGAACTTTTAAAAAACAAAGGCCCTATTCTCATGTAAATACTCAATAATAAAGGCTATAAAAAGAAAGCTGCAGAAAAATAAAATATAAACAGATTATTTTCCATGAGGAGTCAGCAGATTTTATCAAGTTAATAAATTATTACAATAGAGTATATAAAATCAAATTCATGCAGAATCAGACTAGAGAATATAATGTGTGGCTGCTGGGATTATCTGGTGGGAGAGATCTCATTGATTTTTGTATAGCATTGGATCTGGGAGATTTTAAATTAGGCAAGGAAGACAACCCAGTTTGGGTGGGAAAAGCTTAGAGGATCTCGAGGAAGAATACAGCCCAAAAATCATCTCTGGAGGTACAGTTATTTTTAACCTTTCAGACCTGAATGTCATAAAGAGAATTCTGAAAACTGAATGCAAAAAGGAAACATTTTAAGAACTTCAGTATCCGTTTCTCATTGTTATGACCCTAGTATAGAATTAAAAAGGACAGGCAAAGTTTATTGACAATTAAATTGGGATTTGAGAAACATAAAATTGAGCTTGCTTTTTTTTTTTATTTTCAACAGTATCTGAGGAAACAAAGTTGGGTGAATTTTCTCTTGGACTG
The DNA here is from genome assembly GCF_902729225.1 of Pteropus medius. Classification (NCBI taxonomy): domain Eukaryota; kingdom Metazoa; phylum Chordata; class Mammalia; order Chiroptera; family Pteropodidae; genus Pteropus; species Pteropus medius. Next base: position 36,094,353 of record NW_024340849.1, on the reverse strand, counting down.
TAATTTGACTAAGAAAACCTTGTACAAAATAAAGACCATAAGCATCAAATACAAAACATATTAGAGTCAAGTATACCAAATTTAAAAATCAATGGAGACATTATAAGAGCACTAAGGACTTTTAAAAAATGTGTCAGTTAGCTATTGCCAAAACAATGCTGCATAACAAACAACCATGAACACTAATGACACACAACAATAAGTACTTGTTTTCATGGTTCTATGGATCAGTTGGGGTGGTTCTGCTTCACATACAAGACTAGATCTGCTCCATGTGTCTCTCATTCTCCTTGAACCATTGAGATAGCCAAGGCATATTTACTTCATACCTCTATACTCAAAACTAAAACTTCCACCTCATTCTGGTAGTCAAAGCAAGAAATATTGCCAAGCTCGAAGTCAAGGAGCAGGGAAGTACACTCCATCCATGTCATGAGGATCCAGCAAAGATGTGAATGCAAGAAGGGTGAAGAAGTGAGCCCAAGAATTCAAATCACATTTTGTTTCAAAGTCACATACCAAAAAAACTCAGGAAAAATAGTCCAGAGACAGAGATCAAGATGAACCTGAGATACAGAAACACAAACTTTTAACAAAATATTTGTTATAATCATGTTTTAAATTTCCTTTTCATCTAAATATATATTTTCATTTATGAATATGTAATTCTAATAGCTGACACTAACTTATTCTCTTCTTACTGATAAAAAAAATCTAAGGCATTTTTCTTTTTAAACTTAAAGAACTTTATAATGGCTCTAGAATATGGAGAGCTTAGCTTCTTTGAGAAGCCTTCCCCACATACTGAAAGATTTGAGAGTGCCATTTCTGCAAATCACAAGTAAACTCTTAAAAAGGTTTCTACCAAGTTACTGCCTCCAACCATAGAGGTGAATTTCATATACATGCATTTTGAGAGTTTCGAACTAAATGAGGAATGAAGGCAGCAGCACCATGACTTCCATACCATCCTAATCAACTCAATAAACTCATCAGAGGCCCTCGGGAAGTTAACTATTAAACACACTTTGAATTCAACTACTCAGAGGATATTTTCCATGTGCAGTATCAACAGTCCTGGTGTAAGTTTTCATCTTTTATCACCAAGATTATTAAAAATAGTTTCTTAAAATATAACCTTAACTAATCAGATAGAAATATTGATAAAGCTCTGTGTAGGTAAAGAAATAAGCACTCTTCAACACTATTGCCTGAGGAGTAAATTTATGCAAATTTTTTGAAAGCCGTCTGGCAAAGTGTATCAGTTAGTTAACTGATATTAAAAATATACCTTTCGACCTAGTAATTCCGCTTCTAGGAATTTAAGATAATTAGCTAAGTACAAAAACTATACATAGAATGTTCATTGTTCCATTGTTTATAATAACAGAGAAATAGAATCTATTAAAATTCTCATCAATGGGGAATATGTTCAATAAGTAATGGTGCTTCTATACCACAGAATATTAGGTAGCTATGAAAAAAAGGAAAACTAATCATGTTAAAATACTCAAGATATATTATTGACTGAAAAGTGATAGGTTAAAGACCATAATATTATGTATAATATTTATGTATATATTTATGTATACCTGTAAATTCCATATGTGCTTATGCATGTACCAGACTTTTAACAATGATTGTATCTAAGAAGAAAGGGTTGTTCAGTGTAGTGGGGATATGGTTACTGTTGACTGGAAGCCTTACTAATAATATAAAAAGTCGATTAACACAGATTTTGTATGTCGTATGTATTGTATACTGTATTCCTATAATAAAGTCAGCTAGAGAAAATATTAAAATCATAAGAAAGAATACATTTATAGTATTTATTGAAAAAAAGTTCACATAAGTAACCCCACAGTTCAAACCCATGTTGTTCAAAGATCAACAATATTTTCAACATATGAATATAATAAACATATAATATTTCATAAGTATTGATAATTAGAAAAATGTAGCAAAACTGTTAGAAAGTAATGAAGTTTAAGTATTATTACCTTTGTTTATAACGTAATTAATTTAATTGTAAATTTACACAATTTTAATAATGGCAGGGTTTAGCAACTAGCTCATGAAATTCTTCAGAATTTAAAAATTGGCTCTCATGGTCTACGGCCATGCTACCCTGAACACACCCGATCTTGTCTGACCTCAGAAGCTAAGCAGGGTTGGGCCTGGTTAGTACTTGGATGGGAGACTATCTAGGAACACTGGGTGCTGTAGGTGTAAAAAAAAAATTGGCTCTCATGAGCTGGCACAAGCTGGCTGCAGCATATCATTGGTCCAAAGTGCAGAGGTTTGAGCTGGGACATTGAGTGTATAGGTAGTAGTCAAACCAGAGATATTGATCAAATTCCACCGGGGAATATATATCTAATAAGGTAAGAGAAGGCAGTGAGGATGAAATCCTGGAGGAAACCTATATTTAAAGAGCAGGCAGTAAAAAGTGAGCATGGGGAGATGAGAAATAGCTAGTGAAGTAGAAATGGAGGCTGCAGAGGGATGTCGGAGGTGCCAAGGGAGACAAGCGACATGAGAAAGAGGAGGTTGTCAGCAGTATGAAACGATACCAAGGTGATCACAAGGAATGAAAACTATCCATTCATTTGTGAATTCACTTGTTCACTTGTTCAACATTTATTGAGAATTCATTTTTGCTAAGCGCTCTGGAGAAGTTAGAAATCTAGTGTATTTAAGTGGGACCTTTTAGCCTTACTCTAGGCTGAGGTGCAAAACACACTCAAAATAAGGTGCTAGCCCATATAATTATGGTTTGCTAAGGAAGCAGCTAAGACTTTTTCCCAATACCCATCTTAAGGGCATAAATGGAGCAGTTAAAGTGATGTGAGAGATTAGACGAAATATAGTATATTTAGTTTAACCTAAGAGGTAGTATTTCTTCCTGGAGATAATTTTACATTTGAGTTTTCAAATATGAAGTGATATAATATGTATTATTCTTTTCAGCCTGAATTTTCTTACATCTTCCTTTCTTCGCTGTGGCAAACTTATTAATGCATCAGCCCAAATATGAGTGTACAGATCCCACAGATACTTACCAAGGAGCTCTTGCTATTTATTTTTCATAGGAGAAAAATTATTACTAATAATTACACATGCCAGTACAGAAGTCTATCACCCCTCATGTGAGGACTTTGGAAATGTTTAGAAGTCATGAAATGTTAGTAAAGGAAACAGGTTTAACAGGCAGCTTGATTGAAGATGGTTGAGTGAATATTATACAGTAAGGAAAGCTACTTGGAATGTAACATAATGTTTGGGGAGGGTAATACAGAGAAAGGGAGAAATACTGGGAAATAGAAGGAGCATTGTTAACGTAAAATGGGCATGCGGCCAAGGCTATGAGAGATGTGAAGAGGGAAAAGTCAAAGTAAGTTCATGATGGGAATATCATTATATGTACCATATAGTCGGCTAGATTGGTGAAGGAGCAAAATAACACATGCTTTCCTAGCAAACTGTAGAATTCTAATAGTTTAGCTCTGGGCACAGAATAGAGGATAACAGAGACCAAAATAAAGAGAAGAATGTTGTCATTAATGTCATCATTCATCCATCTGCATTCCCACAAAAATATACTCCCCCAAGGAGACTATTTTTTTTGGCAAGGGGAAACAAGACAAAGTTAGCTATGCTTACTATTTTATAACCACAAAATAATTGCAATGCTATAATTCATTAATAAATCACCAGTACGACCAGGCAAACCTCCCCTGGCCTATTTAAATATGAAATATATTCTTCTATTACATAGCTTAATTGTAGACATTCATATAGGTTCATTATCTCTTATCTGAAACTTCTAGGACCAGATGTATGCGTATACATACAAGATGTGACATGGCACCTCCAGGGGAATCTGAGTCAGATAAAGACAGACTATAAATAATTTCACCATAGGTCATGCCAGATTTTGCAACCAGATGACCTCAGGATGGGTCAGGATTACGGATCTGTGTTGTCTCTTTTACCTCTAACCCATCTGTTTTATTACTTCATTTATCATATATAAATCCTAAATTTCTGCATACATCCTAATTTGTAACCAACATTCCTCATATACTTTCTTTCAACCAATATTTATGGAACTCATTACATATTAGGCATTAATCTAGACATTGAGTGACCATCAGTAGACAAAAATGAAGTCCCTGCCTTCAGGGAGCTGACAATGTCTCCCTTTGGGTCATGAAGAAATTCATAAATGAGCTACAGGTGATTAAAGAATTGATTCCTAAATCTAGCCATGTCTCCTTAAAAGGCCAGAAACCACATTTTATGTTACACCTATTTATATTATTTGATATTAATATAAAATGTAAGAAGTTCATAGGCTTGCTATATAGCTCTTTTATGGTACACTTTTAACAAAATTTGGAATACACAGCACATTTATAGTAATACCCTTCTTTCTCTTCCTAAAACTGCTTGTGTCAATATTTTATATTTGGTCAATTTATTGTTTTTATTTAAAAACAGATTTGGTTCTTTTTGGTGATCATCTGCTTTTTTTGTTGTTAATTTATGCTATTTTCTTTATTAGTCTCTTCTAAATCGTTCCTTATATTGCCTTATCTGCATTTAATTTTGTATTCTTCATCTGTATTACTGAGGTAAGTTAATCTTTCATCTTTTTCATTTTTATATAAATGCATTTAAGGCTATTAACTTCTAAGAACTGTTATATCAGCATCTCACAAGTTTTGATTTGAGAACTTTTATTGTAGCTCAGTTCTAATTTTTTAAATTTCCACTGTGATTTTCTCTTTAACCACAAGTTGTTTCTTACTTTTTTAAAGTTCTCAGTACATGTACTGCTGTTAGAGAAAGTGATTTATACAGATTCTTTAAAATATGATCAGACTTTTGTAAATTAGTACAAGGTCTGTACTTGAAAGAATGTATGCTGTCAGGTATAGGATTCTATTTTTATCTATAACATTTTCTGCTTGCAACCAACATAGTAGCACATAGTAGCTAGTGATCAGCTGTGGCTACTAAGTACTTGAAATGTGACTAGTGATGTACTGTGAAATACAAACTAGATTTCTAAGACTTACTATGAAAAAAGAATGTAAAATGTCTCATAAATTTTTACATATGTTGAAATAGCATTTTGGATATAGTGGGTTAAAATATATTGAAATAGTTCTGTTTCTACATTTTTAATGTAGCTACTAGAAATTTTTAAATCACATATGGGGATGATATTATACTTTCATTGGATAGAACAGTTCTGTACTCTTACTGTTGTCTATTTGAGCTAAGTTTCTGCTATCAGTAGATTAAAATTTTTCTGCTATGGTTTTGGAGTTTTACATTTTTGCTTGTAATGCTGTTTTTGCTTTCTATATACTAGTTATGTCTTAAATGATGTTTTTGTTTTACTTAGGATCCTTCTTTATTCCTATTAATGTTTTGTCTTTAAATTCTACCTTAGCACACCTGTATCTACTTCTTTTGTTAATTTTTTAGTAGTCTCTTAATAAGAATAGAGTTTTCTCCCAATTTGTCTTTTAATAAATAAGCTTAACCTGTTTATTGTAACTACTGATATATTTAGCTTTCTCTATCATTTTCTTTTGTGATTTGTTACTTCTCTTCCTTCATTCCTTCCCTCCATTGGATTTGTACATTTTCTGGTTTTTTTGCCTCCCTTTTTCCTCTCCCTCTCTCTTTTCTGGCTATATATTTATAAACTGCATATTTGTTTTAATGTTGACTCTTAGATTTCTTATACTTTTAACATTACTCTTACAACCTTGCCTGATTTTTTTTTTCAAAAAAGTCAAGCTTTTTAGTCTATTCTGAGCATGAAAGTCCCTTAGCATGCTTTATCAATTCATTCATCATGATTCCTATCTTTTATCTCACTATTGTTATCAGCTACCTATTTATAACAAAAATTCAAAAACCAGTGACATACAATAAACATTTAGCTTATGGATCTGCAGAGCCTAGATCACCTGGGCTATACTTGCTTATGCATCTGTGGTCAGCTGGCTGGTTGGCTATCGTCTACTGATCTTGGTTGGAAGTTGGCCAGTGTCAATTGTTCTGATTTGGTTTTGCTCATGTGTCTCACATCCCTTCAGGTTAGCCTGGGCAGATTTCCATGGCAAACACTAAGGCAGAGTAGAAGCAGAACTACACCAGTGCTTTTACAAGATCCTATATGAATCACATCTGCTAATATCCCACTGGCCAAGGCAATTACATAGCCAAACTCAGAATCAAAGGACAGGAAAACTAACTCTGCCTCTTTAGTGAGAGGAACTGCAAAATCACATGGCAAAGGGGCAGGAACTCAGAAAGGGGTAAAGAATTGAGGTCATGAATGCAGTCAACCTATCACGTTTAACTTTACCTTTTCTTTGCACCCAGAAAAGATGTTACCTATTAATAATTTTGACGAATATTATGTAACCTCTATTCTTTTCTGCATCCTACACCTTTTTCTGAATTATTTTCATTTTTATTGAAGTACATCTTCAATGGATGATAAACTCTTGGTCTTTGTAAGCCTAAAAATTTTTTACTTTTCCCTCACTATAGAATTATAGTTTAGCTGTTTTAACACTTTGATTGACTTATTTTCCCTCAGTACCTGAATCCTATCTTTTTTGATTGCAGAAAATTGTCTAAATTTTACTTCTTTATAAGTAATATACTTTTTCTCTCGTGTAAATTTTTTTTCTTTCTAAACACTATAATAATGTATCCGACCATGGATTCATTTTTCTTTGCCCTGACTGGACTTAGGGTAAGTCCAATCTTACTTACAATCTGAGTAGTCATAGATTCAACTGTGGAAAACTATCAGCTTTTATTTTATTTTAATGTATTGCTTTCCTACCAATCCTTCATTCCCTTCTTCTGGAGATACCTTATTAAAATTTCGCATTCGCTTCTATATAATTTTTTTAACCCTTTGTTTCTTTGTGCTCTAATATGAGACAATTTCTCAGACTATCTAATTTACAAATTTCCTCTTCAACTGTGTCTACAGTTTACACTAATTGAGCTTATTTTAATATTTTTCTTGTAAGATTTGTTTTTATAATTTTAGTGCTAATTGTTTTATAATTTCATTATCTACTTGAGGATATATGAGTAAATTTATTTCCTTGTGCAGTCTTAACATTAATATTTTAAAATATCAGACTGTTCCATAAAATTAATTTTATGTGGTCAGAATACATGTTCTATTAAGTGTTTTTGCTGATGTGTTTTGCAAATTTAGTTCACAGGCTTATTAAAAGTAGGAGGTTTTACTTGACTGTTTTTTCTCTTCTCCACCCTTCTTTCTTCCTTTTGCACTTCCACTTGTGCCCCTGGACCCTTACACCAAATCCAGAACCAAATCTTTTGAGAACTTCTTCCCTACAATGACTATTTTAGGAATACTTTAGACCTATAATTACCAAGTTACAGAATACCTTGGTTCAACTCTAGATCAAGAGGCTAAATATGTATTTTTTAGCATTATGCTCAGCTTCCTCAAAACAAGATCTTAGGTAATGGTCAGCAGCAAGCTTTATAAAGCCTTGTGTGTGTTTTATAAGAGGGAATAGTGGGTGAAGAGTCACGCTGTAGCCCTGATTTCAAGCAGTAAATCTGGCTCCAATATCCGATCCTTCGTAATATTTTTAGTTTCTATTACTTTGTAGGAGCCAATTTCTTAAGAACTAATACTATCTTCTCTACTTGGAACTCAAGAGACCCATGGTTTCAGCCTCACTCACCAATTTACATTTTTGCTCCATAGTTATGCTCACCTTGTTTGAGCCTGGCTATCTTTGGTTTGGTTTACTTGTTTTATCTAATAGTAGTAGTATGTGCTTGAAGAGGGTACATCAAAGCATGAAATACTGCCTTCTTGACCAGAAGTCTACATGGAGTGTTCACACACACACACACACACACAGACAAACCAAAAACAAAAAAAACCTGAAACTATACACATTCTTCCTGGCTTTAAGTGACTGACCTTCTTGTTCACTGTTTCCAAAGAAATTTTTAAGTCCAAATGACATATTTTAGTGATATCCATGATTAATATAAACTGTTATCTTCCAACACACTATGGCACATTATGGTGCAAAGCCATTTCAGAACATTTAGGTAGATTTTATTTCAAAGAACCAAAGAGTTAAGTGCCACTGATTTGCAGCTTGGAATTCAATTCCTTATGAAATCCAGTTGTAACTTATTAAAACTCAAAATGCTTTTGGGGGAGGGGTATGGAGGATGAATGATTTTCAGAATAGCCTGAGAGTTGTGAATAAAGAAAAACATTGCTGTGTTTATTTAGAGAGTATTACCCCTTGGAGCCAGCATTTGCACTAATGCATTTTACATTAGCGTGCCGCATCAGGAAATCCTGACTTTTTGGTGCCAAGGGGGTAATTAATATCAGTTCATGTTTTCAAAATGGTTGTGTTTATGTGGGAATGAGGACTGAGCACTAACATGTAGAGCCTGAAGTATGAAAGCTTGCTGCGAAGCGAGATCTTGGGAAAGAATGGAATACTGAAATTACTGAACAGGAAATAGGACTTCTATGGATAGAATGATATTAGTACTGAAAAGAAGCCGCAGCCACACTTTCTTGCTCTTAATTTACTAAGCATTAACAGAAATAATTCCCTAGTATAGTCATATTGATAGAAGATAAAATCTTTGATAGCTCTAAACAGTATTTTGAACCACTGATATCAGGAGTCCTAAAAAGTTTTTTAAAAATTGATGATGTGCATTAAATACTATATGAAAAACAATCATTATTCCAAAATACCCTTCCCTAGCTAATATAGTTATACCTCTTGTAGATATAAAATTCTTTATAGTTCCCTAAGCTGAATAAGAAGAGCTACTATAGGTGTAAAATCAAAATGCTTTTAGTACATCTTTTTTTTCCAGAAGAAAAGTTGGCAAGGAAACTATAATCAAAGTACACAGTTCATATGGTGAAAGTCAGAAAACTTTATGGAAAAAGCAAGCAGTAGAGAAAAAACTCCAAAGAACAAAATTAAGTTAAAACCTAAGAGATTTTATGAAGTCCTATCTAAGTCTAAAAATAAGGACTTAGAAAACATTCTATTTATAAAACCTTTAACTGTACAAATATCAAAAAGATGGTAACTTTTAAGTATATTTTTACCAATATTTCAAATTAAATCTATTGCTACTAAATACAGCATCCAATTCATGCAAGTAATGGAAAGTGAGGACGATCTTAAAGGAAATATAAAGAATTTTGTCCTACTTCATTAGTCAGAAATATGAACTAAATGATTAAGTACGTCACACACACAACCTATCATTCCTAAACACTATGATTCCACACAGAATATGAAATGACACTTCACTACATGACCCTAACAGTAAAGTCTAGGCTTTGCTGCTATAACAAAGACCTTAATAAAATAGAAGTATTATTTCTCTCATGTCAAAGTCCAAGCTGATAGGGGAGTAGAAGAGTGGGTTTCATGAGGCCATTCAGGAGACTTTTGATTCTGTCTAGTTGTACTGCCATTCTCTAGCGTATTTCTCCACCTGTAAAGCCAAAGCTCACCAATAATATGTCATGTTACAGCCATTGGGAAACAGAAAACAGAAAATGGAGCACACTTTTAAGGATGTGATTTAGCAGCTGCATACATCACTCCAGCTCACAGCCTGCTGGCTGAACCTGAAGTCACACAACTAAACCTCACTGCAAAGAAGGCTGTTAAATGGAGTCACTAGGTAGGTAATGTGCTCACTCAAAACTTGGGGATTATTTTTAAGAGAGAATAATATTTGGAAATAATCAGTATTCCCTAAGAGATTAAAAATGATAAAAACCTCTCAGAATATTCAGAATTGTTTTATTCATCTATTTTAACTTCAAGTAATTATTTTTGTACTGTTTCATGAGAAACAGTACATTAAAATATATTATCATAGCTAAAGATTACAGCCTAAACATAAATGCATCACTCATATATCTAACTTCTTAAATTATGGCTCCCTAACAGGAAAAAGATAAAATTAAACAAACGAACAAACAAAAAAAAACCATGCACATTTATCCACATATATCCATAATTATATAACACACACATGCACTTATATATGCATGTATATATGTATGTATGTATGTATGTGTATTTGTGTGTGTATATCCCTCTCTCATTCTCAAGTTTCCCAAATTGAGCAATAAATTACACGATCGCTCTATTTATAGGTCTTTATTGCATTAATGAAAATTATACTACATTGTCTATTTCTGAAACTTAGCGTTTTAAACAATAAAAAAAATTTGGTATTGATTTAATTTTGTGGTAGTAATCAAAACAAGATACACTGGGGCAGCTATTAAGATAATTAAAAGGGAACAAAAAATTAAAAGGGAACAAAAAATTACTTTAAAACTTAAAGTAAAAACCTCCAAGATGTTCTAGTCATTTTATATAAAAACACATTTCAGTAATTCTCTATTAAGAAGCCAGTCATTGTTTATACCCTGGCAGTTAACTCTTATCTAATAAAAAACACCTTGCTAAAAGGAAAAAAACAAAACTTTATGCCAATTATATGAAGGTATACTTACAAGAATATAACTAATCTTTGAAATAGCATAAATCCAACATGCCTCGACTATAATTAATCTTTTATATAAACAGAATAAGGTGACATCTCACATCATTAGTTTATTCAATAAATGTGAAACTGTTTATCCAAAGAACAGAGTTAATACTCTATACTATGTACAACAAATTTTAGAACAGAAATAAATATGAGAATATTTTTAAACATTTGGAAGTTAGTAACCTTGCAACAAGCTATGAAATTAACTATATAAAATCTTAAAATTTTAATACAGTGAAATACATCTTAGCCAAAGTTAAAAAATAATGAACAGACTGAAGAGATGTGCAATAAAATAGAGAATAAAGATTAATGTGTATATAGAGAAAACCATATATAATTATACATATATTTGTGTATATGTCTTTATATTATTTCCTGTATTGCTTACACAACATCCCAATAGAAAAATGGACAAAGGCATTTCAGAGGAAAAAATAATAGAGTGTCATTAAGCTTTTCAAAAGATGCTCAAACTTATGAATAAATCAAATGTAATTCAAATTAAATTCTGAGATAGCATGTTTTTAAAAGCCTACTAGAATTGCAAAAATTAACATGACTAATGATAGGGTGTTGACAAGAATATAACATTTAGGGGGACATTTTTTAAAAATGTACATAGCCTTACACCTAACAAATTAGAAATTTCCTGTATAGACATACACTAATGAGCATACCAAAATAAAATCTCGCCAAATAGCTTATGAAAGCTTTATCTTTGCAGTAGTAAAAAAATTAGGAATACAAGAATATAGAGCATTTAGGATATTTCTAAGTTCGAGAAAAAAAAAGAAGTTGCACAAAATAGTATTGCTAGTATAATTCAAAAGACAAAGCAATAAATATATGTTGGCTTATATGTGCAAAATAGAGTTAGAAGAAATTTAACAACCCTTTTAATAACTGTCACTTTAAGAGATGAAATTATGGAGAATGTTCCCTTTCTGTATAATCTATTTTTGCCAATGTCTTAATTATTTAACAGGAATGACTATTTAAAATGAAAGAATAGGCAGTGATTTATTTATACAATTTCTGAGATGGTTTTTAATTCACTGTTAACACTGAAAATACAAAATCTGAGACACAGGAAGAACCTTTGAGTATCAAGGGTTCTTTAAAAGAGTACTTGTCTTTTAGAGATACTTACAGAATAATTAAAGGACATAGTGTATGCTTCAATTTGTAGGTCAGTGTATATACAACACAAGATTGGCCACGAGTTGCTAAGTGGATAAGTTTGGTTACTGGTACATGGCTTACTATATATACCATTCTCTCCACTTTTGTATATATTGGAAAACTCCATTAAAAATTAAAAACGAAACCAAAACCGAGTCACAACTCTATAAAATTATACTAACATATTCTCGAACAACTGAACTAGCACAGTTAAATATTTTTAAATATTGATCAATAATCATCCTGCAGTTTTCCTAGTAATATTTTGCTTCTGGAATTTTATGGTATGTTATGACATATTTCTTTATTATAATAATATACATTTTAACAAAAAAAACCTTCAGCTTTACAATATATATTGTCTATATGGGAATGTAAAACTTGGTAGAAAGTTACTGGTAAAATTCTTCTTACTAAGTATCAAAGGAGTAAGGTAATTTTTGTCATCACCAATTAAAAACTTTTACGAAATAAGACTGTTATAAAACAATTAAACCCTGCAAATGCACTAGTCTCCAGGAAGAAAGTCCTGGAGGAAATTCTGCTTATTAAAATTGCAATTTTAGTTTCCATTAAAAAGAGAATAAGACAACAGAAGATGGGCTGGCAAGACAAATTATTTCTTAATGTCAGTTGAGCTTATTTCAAATGAGATAACGTATCTACACCAGGTTGGGTTCAGTACAATTTTGTCTCCTCAACTCATTTATCTAATTCAGTCATCTTGATTATAGCCTCATGGACTTCATTTTGAGAGAAAGAACTCTGTAACAAACAACCCACACAACATGCTGATTACTGAACAGTTAATTCTAATTAACTTGGGCATGGCAAGAGAATTTTGATAAAGTCCTAGAATACAAATATAGTCTGCTTATACTGGACTAACTCATATAAAAAACCCACAGCATAGTCTCCAGACAAAACAAGAGAGTCAAAGAGATCTAATTTAAAGAAACAAATGAGAAAATTTAAATCACAAATAATTTATTCTTCTGTTAGAGTTGATACAGTTTTAAATAGCAACAAAGTACACAAGTGGTGGAAAATTGGCACAGAACCTATAAGCATTTCAATCTCAATAAGGCTGTATATGCTTTATCTGTTCAAACTTGATGTCCATTTTCTACTGAACAAGTTGGGAAAAAAACCTATTCTGACCTTAAAACACACATACTCTCATACACACACAGAGACACACTGAAATTCCTCCTTTTGATTACAGGATGTTAAGAACAGTTATGTTTTGCTTATTCAAATTAATGGTACCCCTTCTGCTTTGTTTCCAGTTAGAAGTGGGAAAAACCAATTCAATTATAAATAGGCAACTGTGATGAAAAAAGCAACTTACCTTTGGGCTAGATGTTTTCAGATTATGCTTAAATAATTGTGGTTATAAACTTCTCAATGCATGATTTTCTGCCCAATGCAATATCCCTGAATTAAGCTAAAATAATCAGGCACAGGACAGTCTCAAATATGATTAAATATGCTAATAAACAAAGTGATTTAGACTGTTATCTCTATGCTTTTAATACAAATCATAAGAAACTTTGTCAATAAGCATTTTCCTAAACATCTGTGTTACATTTAACAACATAAAAAAAGGGAAAAACTTAAGTGTCCCTTTATAAATGTTATTATTTCCAGTTAAGAAAGTTGAAATAAAGGTTTCTAAGTCTCCTGAACTATTCTATTATATAAACCAATTAACCTTCTATTGTTAAAAAGTAAAACTACTGGATCAATGTTGACTTCTTTGATATCATTTATAAAATGCTCTAATATCACTTACCAAGTTCCCTGATTACTCAAACAAGGTAAAATTAACACTTCCATTTTCAGTTTATTGCTATTTTAGGAGAGCATTACCATTTCATTTACATGAAACTGTTACCAAGATTCTTCAAATCCAACATGAAGTAATTCTTATTGCCTCACATTTTAAAATTTTATTATAAATGATCTTTATAAAAAGGTTATAATCCACAAAACTGGAAAGCTTTAAAAAAATGTCATTTTACTCAAAACTGTATCACAGTGCCCTTGATTATCTGACAGATAAAAGGGATCTTAATTTTCTCTTAAGAACATTAACAGTGGACATATGGTCTTCTCCCTCACCTTTATCTTTATAGTACACCATACTGAAACCAACACAATCAAGCATCCACCATGCTACAATCCACATTAAGAGAGGAATTACGATTCTGTCCAATGCGTAGTGTACCGCCTTGCATATTTACCACATGAAATAAACATAATATACAAAATATTGCTGCTGTAAAAAGTGTACATTTCCCTCTTCCCCTTACAAAAGAATCTGTGGAAAAGTATTAAATTCCCTTAACCTTCATAAACATACAAAGCTGTTCACACCTTTCAGTCTGTAACAGTCCATTTGAAATAGTTCCGAAATCATTGCAAATCGGTTATGTCGTATTTTCTGTCCAATGTTGCCATCTAGAGTAGAAATGTGAAATTAAGAGTATTTTTGAGCTACTAAGCCTGTTACAACTAAGCCACAAAGGCTGCTTATGGATGAAACAGCCACTTATCCACAAGGTTTTTCCAAAAACTAGATGGAATGGAAGGATCTCTTCACAAGGAGGTGTCCACAGTGCTGAGGTGACAATATGGCTGCTAATAGATACTGGCTATTGGAATGTAAGTACTTTTTCACTGCTGGTAATTTCCATACTGTCCCTAAAAGACAAAATTTTTAAATATGATTATATAATAGTTTGATCACAATAGTTTGACACAAGAAATTACAAATAAATCTTAACATTGCTGTGCTACAAAAGCAACTGCATCTACAACAAACAAAAATTTTTATGTATACAGTATGTCTGTAATGTCTTCTGATATTACATTCAATTGCAAATGGATTTCAGCGTCTTTGAGGATAGAACAGTACCTATTACGTAGTGGAAAATTTTAATGTTTTGTAAATTTTGTTGAACTGAACAAGAATGAATGAGAAGTTCATGTAGTATATATTAGTACATAAATTTATGCTAGTATAACAACTTTGTGACTATTTAGCTTAGTATAGCTACTACTATGAATTAACATCAAGGGTATGTGGGATACATGGCAAGGATGGAAAGATATCTGGGAGATAAAGGGAAAAGATCTTTCTATCCATACTAAAGAATTTGGGCCTTTTCCTGAGGCCAATAAAGTGTCAGGAGAGGTATTCAGACAGGCAGAGGGTACATAAAATCAAGGGAAATTGTTTGTCTTGCTTTTAATAAAGTAGACTTAAAAGCCTATAGGCTGACAGGACAGGAAAGAAAAAGAGTACCGATATCAAAGAGGTGATGAAGTAGCAAAATTCTACAAGGGAGGTAAATAATGTCTAGTATACAGCTGTTAAGTTTCGCTTTTGGGAAAGAGAAGGAACAGCTTTTCCTCTAAAACAGAAGAAAAAAGGTAGAAAAACATATTAGAAACTATATAACAAAACTTTCTTAAATATTTTAAAAATAGATGCTCATTAAAGCACCTATTTTCCAAAAACAGTACTCATTAGAAAGCATATAATCAGGTAATTGTTTCCTTTGGTTAAATTTCCCCCTCTAAATCACTTTATTTTATTTCAACAAAGTATTCTAAAGTTGAAATACCCCTGTACCATAGGAAATATTAGTACCCTAAAAGTTTAAATTTCCATAGAAGTTGATATACTTGAAAATTTGCTGAATGCCATGATATATCTAATGGATTCATTAATGCACTAAAGATAGAACAAAGATATTTTAGAAATATTAATGTACTTTATAATCAGCAAAATTTAAAGTCAATGCTCATCTTAAAATAATGGTGGGAGAATATCAAATCTAGGATTTGCCTTAAAATACTCTGAAAAGAAAAATAATTAGTGTGGGAAATATGTAAAACAGCATTGGCAAAATGTTGATAATTGTTGATGTTGGTTGGTGGGCATATAGCAATTCATATGATACTCTTCTTTTTTTGTATTTGTTCAAAGATTCCTATAATATAACATTTAAAATAAGAAATATAAGTCAATGCTTAGCATACAGGAACTTATTATTCAAGTGTTAGATGACCTAAATACTAAAGCTGTTTAGGTCCTGAGTCTATTGTTAACTTTCTATTTCAGTCTAACAAAGCTTGAGACTCAGTTTCTTTATCTATAAGATGGGACTGTAACATTGCCATTTCTGGATCTCAATTTCCTTTCCATTCATGGCTACATTAATTCTCATCTCTTTCGTTTCTTAGGACTGAATAAAAAGAGGACATGAAAAAGGGCTTTTAAAAATTATTTTAAAAAGTATATTTAAGCAAATCTCAATTCTGGAAGGAAATGCTCCCCTAATGAATGCATATAATGTGATATTAATGATGAGAGTGAATTGTACATATTATGAATAATATGAAAGCAGAAGAGAGGTTAAAAACTGCTGTACTTTATAAGTTATAATTTACCTACTATATTATAAATTACTTGAGGGGAGAGACTAGGTCTTATCTATCTTTATGGCCCAGATATTGAAGAATGCTTGACACATAAGACTTCAATAATGTATGCCAAATATTATATTCAAGCAATTATAAACATTCATTGAGCAAATATTATGTTAATCACCATAATAAATTTAAAAAACGGAGGGTAAGACTTATAAATAAAGGACAATTACAGAACAAAAGTTCTATAAGAGTTCAGTAAAGACAAGGTAATTACAAAAATATTTCAGAGAATGTGGGAGCCTTAAAAGAATAGTAAAATTTAAGTAGTAGAGAAAAGAAAAAGTGGCAATTCAAATAGAAGGAATAGCTAAAGTAAAGGCATGGAGAAAAAAATCAGTATAGAATGCTTCGGGAAGTGGACAATACAAGAGAATAATATAGAATAATGAGGAGTAGAAGATATTACTTGTTTGGTAACAGAGAGCTTGAAGTAACTGAAATAAGAAGTTGACTCATATTAACAGTAGCTAACTCTTAATATATCTCAATTAACTAAGATCTCACCATGTGTCAGACACTGTAATAAGTGCTTTGTGTCCATCTTTAACCTATAGAGCAAATATTACTTCCATTTTATATAAATGGAGTTGAGACACTGAGAATTTGAGTAATTTGGTCCACACTTGATCACAATGCTAGGATCAAATCAAATCACAGCAAGCCCCAAAAAGAATACTGTACATTTGCAACCACTGGCAAATTCCAGGGTTAAAAAACAGCATGGGTTTTAGAGCAAACAATTTCTACTAATAATTCCATCACTTAATAGCTTCTTGTCCTTGAGCAAGTTACCTAACCTTCGTTTCTCAATTTTCACATCTAACTAGCGAGGGTAATTATAACCCCTACCTCAAAAAGTTATTCATGAAGAAAAATAGGAAAATGCGCTGCAAACTACTCAAGTACTCATTGATATTACCAGAGGCAGCATGGTTTAATGAATCAGGCTCTAGTTACTAGAGATTCTAGTCACTCAGAATTTGCCATCCAGTTCTACCATTTTGTAGCTCTGGTCATCTTAGGTAAATCACTACAACTTTCTAAGCCTCAGCTTCTCTCTCTCTCTGCTTCTTTAATTTTTTTTTTTAACTACAAAACTCCCCTGACCAAAGTGTTAAGAATGAATGGAAAAGAAGCAAAAAGGCAGCATGGGAGGATCCTTCCATGATGAAACTAGATGTTAACAGTCTAAACTAAGATAAGTGGTTAGAAGAAGTGGATAGGTTAACAAGATTTTGTCTTTTATTAGGTGAAGAGAGGGAGAGGGAAGAAGACTTAAATATCGAATATGGCATTTGCCTTTCTAGCTTACTGATAATACCTACTCTCTTTGACAGCGGATACTTAGAAAAGAGGAAAAAGTTTGGGTGGAAAAATTATGATTATTTTTGGTTATGTAGAACTGATATATTTATGATACATCCAGTTAGGCATCTGATTTTCAGAAGAGGGAGTCAGACTAGAAATAGAGATTTGGGAGTCAATGGCATGGCGAACTGAAACCACATGAGTAAATAAGACTGGGTATACGGAATGAGAAGATTCCCTAGAACAGAAACCTGAGCAATGCCAACCTTTAAATTTCTTTTTCATTCGCCTAATAATATGAAAGTCTTAAAATTATTCGGTCATAATACTTTTTAGAGGTTTCTTTCTCCAATTTACTGTAATTACTATTCATTCAAATCTAGGAAGTAAAGGCCTTATTTATTCTCTTATTTAGACTTCATTTATTCAACAATATTTATTGACTACTTGATATTTTCTACTAGGTGAAAGAGACTCAACAATGATAAAAACAGATATGGTGATGTCTTTAAAAAACTGACATTCTAAGGGAAGAGGGCATGATAATAAACAATAACTACATAATCTTTCATATGGAGATACACACTCTGCTCCAAAGTTAAAGCATCTACATCACATTTAATGAAATTTCCTCAAAAGGCAAGGATACACCCTCTCACCACTCCTTTTAACACTGTACTGGAATTCCTAGCTTATGCAATAAGAAAAGGAAATAAAGGTACACAGATTGGGAAGGAAAAAATAAAACTATCTCACTTCACAGATGATGTGATCATCTAGGAAGAAGATGCCAAAGAATCAACAATAGCAACAAAAAAACTCCTGAAACCAAGAAGCAAAGCTGCAGGATCAAGGTTAACATATAAAAGTCAATAATTTTCCTATATACCAGTAATGAACAAGTAGAATTTGAAATTAAGAACCCAATACCATTAAACATTAGCACCTCCAAAATGAAATACCTAAGTATAAATCTAATTAAAAATATATAAGATCTATATGAAGAAAAACAAAACTGATAGAAGAAATCAAAAAACTAAATAAATGGAGAGATATTCCATGTTCAATACTATCAGGATGTCAGCTCTTCCCAAGTTGATCTAAAGAGTCAACATAAAACCATTTAGAATCCCAGCAAGTTATTTTGTGGATATAAATAAAACGTGATTCTAAAGTTTATACGGAGAGGCGGAAGACCCAGAATAGTCACACAATATTGAAGAAGAACAAAGCTGGAGGACTGACACTATCCAACTTCAAGACTTACTTACTATAAAGCTAAAGCAGTCAAGACAGTGTGGTATTGGTGAAAGGATAGATAAATAGTATAAATGAATAGACCCACATAAATATAATCAGCTGATCTTTGACACATAAGCAAATGATGCCAGAACTGGACATCCACCTGCAAAAAAATGAATCTAGACACAGACTTTACACCCTTAATAAAAATTAACTCAAAATAGATCAAAGACCTAAATGTAAAATATAAAAGTATAAAACTCCTAGAAGATAACATAGGAAAACACCTAAATGACCTTGAACTTGCTGATGACTTTTTGGATACAATATCAAAGGTATGATCTCTGAAGGAAATAAATGATAAGCTGAACTTAAAATTAAAATTCTCTACTCTGCAAAGGATAATGTCAAGAGAATGTAAAGACAAGCCAAGAAGATGATATGTGCAAAAGACACATATGAAAAAGAACTGTTATCTAAAATATACAAAGAACTCTTAAAACTCGACCATAAGAAAACAAAGCAACCCAATTTAAAAAATGGGCCAAGGGACTGCAAATTGGTACAGCCACTATGGATAACAGTATGGAGGTTACTCAAAAAATTAAGAATTGATCTACCATATGATCCAGCAATCCTTCTACTGGGTATTTACCACAAAGACTTGAAAACCCATATCTGAAAAGATATTTGTACACCAATGTTCATAGCAGCATTATTCACAGTGGCCAGGACATGGAAGCAACCGAGGTGTCCTATAATAGATGACTGGCTAAAGAAGCTGTGGTACAAATATACAATGGAATATTACTTAGCCATAAGAAGAGATGAAATACTGCCATTTGCAACAACATGGATGGACCTTAAAATAATCATACTAAGCGAACAAGCCAGACAGAAAAAGTTGAAAATCACATGATATCACTTATATGTGGGATATAAACCTAAAAGCAACAAATGAACAGGACAAACAAACAGCGACTCATGGACATGGACAATGGACCAGTGGTTATCAGAGGGAAGTGGGGAGGGGAGAGGTAGATAGGGGAAAAATTTAAATCATTTCTTCAATTAAAAAATAATTAATTTTTAAAAATAAAAAAATAAAATAAAATAAAAAATGGGACAAAACCTCAATAGACACCTCACCAAAGAAGATAGAAAGATGGTAAACAAGCATATGAAAAGAAGTTCCACATCATATGTCATTAGGGAATGCAAATTAGAATGAGATAACCACTGCACACCTATTAAAAGAGCTAAAATCCTGAACATTGACACCACCAAATGCTGGCAAGAATATGGAGTGACAGGAATTCTCATTTATTGCTGGTGAGAATGCAAAATGGTACAGCTATTACAAAACACAGTTTGGCAGTTTCTCATAAAACTAAATATACTCTTACCATACAATCCAGCAATCGTGTTCCTTAGTATTTATCCAAATAAGATGAAAAACCTGCACACAGAGGTTTATAGCAGCTTTCTTAATTATCAAAACTTGGAAGCAACAAAGATGTCTTTCAATAAATGAATGGAATAACAAACTGTGGGACATCCAATCAATGGAATATTATTTAGCACTAAAAAGAAATCCGCTATGAAACCACAAAAAGACCTTAAAAGCATATTATTAAGTGAAAAGCCAATCAGAAAAGGCTATATACTACATTATTCCAAGTATATAACATGTTGAAAAAAAGCAAATATGGAGACAGTAAAAAGATCAGTGATTCTCAAGGGTTAATGTGATAAAAGAATGACTAAGAACATAGGTTTTTCATGGCAATTAAAGTATTTTGTTCAGCAAAGTACTTATATACAAAGGCATGCAAGGAAAATACCAAGTTTGAAAAAAGAAACACCCAAAAGGAGTACAGGAAACTATACCTTGCACTCATATATGAACAGAAATAGTGTTTATTCCTATCACCTAGACTGAAAAACTCATAATTCAAGGGCATTGAGCTAAGTACTCAAAAAGGTCTATCCTTAGTAGTAGTGAGAATATTTAACACAGGACAAAACACTGCTCTGTTCCTGCCTAACAAATATTAAAAGCAATCCCCAAAAGATCAAGTTGTTTCTAAATTATTTAACTGCATCGCAAAACAAAGCCCAAGACTATTTCTAAAAACACAAATATATCTATCACCCAACGAAGTAAAATAGTTACAATGTCTGACATCTAATCAAAAGTTATCATGAATACAAAGGATGAGGGAAATATGACTGATAATGAGAAGAAAAAAAACTGACTCATATGTTAGAATTAACAGAAAGGATAGCAAAACAGTATCATACTTGTATTCCATATGTTCAAGATTTAGGCAAAGGCATGGAAGATATAAAAAAGACCTAAATCAAACTTCTAAAGGTGAAAAATATGTCTGCAATGAAAATTACCTGGAACTGGATTAAAAGCAATTTAGACAATGAACAAGAAAGATTAGTGAACTTCAAGACATAGCAAGAACAACTACCTAAAATAAAAGACAGAAAAAAAGAATAAAAAAAAAAAAGAAGAGAATCACTTAACTATAACACATCTTTAAGCAGACAAATACACATATAATTGGAGTCTGAAGAGCAGAGAAAGGGATTTAGAGACAAGAAAAATATTTGGTCAGAATTTTTTCAAATTTGATGTAAACTATAAAGCCACAAATCCAAGACGCTATACAAAAGCCAAGTGTACGAAAAATGAAGAAAACTACACCAAGGCATCTCTAATCAAATATCTGAACACAATCTGAGCAAGGGAAATTTTCAGTTAAATAATTTCATAAAGAAAAAATCTTAAAAGCAGCCAGAGAAAAGATACACTATCAGAGAGGAAAGATAAAAATTACAGCAGATGTTTCCTTAAAAATAATATAAATGAGAAAACAGTGGAGCCACATCTTTAAAGTGCTGAAAGGGAAGAAAAAAACAACTGTCAACCTAGAATATATACCCATAAAAGAAAAACTTGATAACCTAGACTTAAAAATTTTAAACTTCCTCTCTTTGAAAGACAGTGTTAAGAGAATTGTAAAACAAGGGAGACTAGATTTGTAAAACAAAAAATTTGCAAATCGTGTACCTGATAAAGAACTTATATGTAGAATCTATAAAGATCTCAATACTCAATAGTAAAAAAAATCAAGAACTAAATTTAAACATGAACAAAAAGTTTGAAAGTTCATTTCAGAGAAGATAATACACACATGAGAAAATGGTCAACATCTTTAGTCCTTAGGGACATGCAAATTAAAAGCACAATGAAATATCACTCTCTAAGTATCAGAATAGATAAAATTTAAAGGACTGACCATGCCAAGTGTTGGCAAGGATGGGGAGAACTGAAATTCTCATATACTGCTGGTGGGAATGTAAAATGGTACAATCAAGTTGGAAAACAATTGGGCAGTTTCTTAAAAAGTTAAATATATACCTACTATATGATCCGGCCTTTCTACTCCTAGGTATTTATCCAAGAAAAATGAAAGCAGAGATTTATACACAAATGTTCTTAACACTTATCTGTAAAAGCCCCAAACTGGAAACCCAAACTTCTATCTTTAGTTCAAAGGATAAACAAATTGTGGTATATTCACATAATAATGGAATATTATTCAGCAATAAAAAGCAATAATTGGTACATACAATAATAAACATCAAGAGAATTATGCTGAGTTAAAGCTAGACCAAAAAAAGACTACATACTATGTGATTCCATTTATATAAAAGAAATACATGGTAACTAATATATAGTGAAAGAAAGTAGATTAGTGGTTCTCTAGGGAAAGTTTGGTGGTGAGGACAATTTCAAAGGGGCATAAGGAAATTTTGGGAAATGATGGATATTTCATCGTTTTGATTTTGATGATGATTTCGTAAGTATATGTACATGTCAAAATATATCAAATTGCACTTTTTAATATGTGCAGTGTATTATATGTCAACTGTAATTTAATAAAGCTGTTTAAACATATTAAGAAGGGTAGGGAAATAGAGTGAGGCAATGGAGAGTGTTACTATTTTAAATAAACAGTGAAGGACTCCTGATATATGATATGTTGATATATCAGAGCAGAGATTTGAAGTGAGGAAGTAAGCATTGTCGATACCAAGAGAAAAATTTCAAGAAGAGGGAGCAGAAGGTACTGAGGTAGAAACATGCTTGCACTCATGACAATGTGACTGAAACATAGTGAATGAAGGCATGAGTAGCTGGGATATAAATACAGAGATGAGGTGGTGGGGTAGAAGGTAGGGCCACAAACCATGTAAGGCCATTACAGGGTCTCGCTTTTACTATGAGTGAGATTAAGTCACCACAGGGTTTTATGCAGAGGGGTAGCATAATCTGCCCAATGTTTTTAAAAGATTACTCTGGGTCCTATGTGGAGCATACCCTGTAGAGGACCCAGAATGAAAGCAAGAAGACCAGGAAGGAAGATACTACTGTACTAATCCAAGTGAATGACAGCTGTGACTATGACTTGGGTAAGAGCAGGAGGTTGTGAAAAATAGCTAGATACTGAATATAATTTTAAAGGAAGAGATGAGATTTGCTGTGTGCTGAGATGTTTGATTTGCAAAAAAGAGGGGAGTCAAGGATGACTCAAGTTTTTAACCTGAGGAATTAGAAGAATTGAGATGCTATTTACTGAGATAGAGAAACAGCCCCTTAACAAGGCTTTCTCTCTGAATTTCCCCACTCTTTTAATTCATACTGCACACTGCTATAAGATTCATCTGTCCTGACCACTATTATAATTACATTACTGTTGAGTTTAAGAATCTGTTTTGGTTTTCCATTTCCTTAACCATCTTGAAGAGGTGAGCTACTTTCCCTGTAATGAAGAGAACAGGTGTTTGACTTGGGGGCTACAGGTAAGATGAAATGCAAAACTAATGTGGAGACCACTGATTCTAAAATAGCTAAAATAGTCCCCTCCTCAGTTTTTTTTCTAAGGAGGAAGCAGATGTGGCTCACAATTACCCAAACATCATGGGTCTTTATCTACAGTATAGTCTGAAATTCCTAAGAATGTTAAGGGGTGGAATAATTATAACAATTAAAGTATGGTTGACACTTGAAAAATAAAGGGTTTAGAGACGCTGACCTGCTCAGTTGAAAATCTTTATGTAACTACAGTTGGCCCTCCACACAGGCAGATTACCAACCGTGGAGTTCGAGACAGGTTTGAACTATATAGGTCATCTGAACTACAATCAGTTGAAAAAAATCTACATATAAGTGGACTTGCGCAGTTCAAATCGTGTTGTTCGAGTCAATTGTGTATCATACACCATGTTTATCAAGTCCTGTATATGGCTTTTAAGAATCCTCCTAATCTAACACCAATTTCTCTCTCTAGTCTTGCCTCTTCTTCCTCATGCTTCTGCTTTATTGAACCATATATGTCAACAGTAGTCCTTCGTGAATGCACTTCTTTCTGACTAGAAAACTCTTCTCCCTCCTCTATGTCTAACTGGCTAATAAGTACACACCCTCAGCCCTCATACTTATCTAATATTTCTCAAGGAACACTTTTCTCTATATCTGGATTAGGAGCCCCTTCCACAAAAAATCTTGTCTTTTCCTCATCTAAGTAGTCCAAGTCACACTATATTATGTTGCCTACTCATGTATCTGAACCCCATCTAGACTTACGTTCACAAAGGCAGAGTCCATGTCAATCTTAGTTCCCAGCATATCCCAATCTGAGGTACCTGGCATATAAATGTTGCTCAAGAAACATTTACTTAATGATGTTAACTATAGGGGATTTAGAAATACGCCGATTTAGAAAATGGTCAGTTTATGCCACAATATGCCGAAGTTGAGGAAAACGGCAAAACACCCAAAGAGAGATGTTCTGTACACAGGTAAAAAAAAAAAAATGGAGTTGAAGTTGGGTTGAGAAGGGTGAGCTAAGGATACTAAAAATATAAGACAGGGTAAATATAGAGACTAAGAATGACACTGAGCCAAAAATTGATATTTGAGTAAAAGAAAGATAAGCATGAAGGAATCACTAGAAATTAAGAGAAACGAAATAGCATAGTAACAGAGAAGCTAAAGAAAATCATGAAAATAAGAACATGTGTTAAATACTAAAGTAAATTCAAGACAGTCAGTTGTTCCATGAGTCATAGGAACCATGCCTGTTTTACTTATCTAGGACCTTAACAGTGTCCAGTACACACAGAAAATAATAGTTGTTCAACAGGAAATAAATGACCCAAATTTCACTTTTTGAAAAGTTAACTTATGGATTAGAATGAGCCTAAATGTTATCTTCTCAAGAACCTTGCCCTTAAATACTTGCCCTTAAATAATCACTAGCCAAGACTTAAATTACTGTTAAAATTTAGATAAATCTTCTGCCTAATCTTTTTAGTTCCAGTGTATTTTAAAATATTAGTCAACTGTCCTTACCTTTTTAGTTTAAGTCTCTTATATCTCTTTATCTTTATCACTTAAATAGGAAGTGTCAGTACAAAGGAGTTAAAAGCTTGAGAACACTGATACAAAACTTGTTCATGCCTCGATTTCTAATTAGCACTGCAAATGAGCTGTTCTTCAAACCAGATCATGTACACTGGCCCTGGAACCCTAACTTACAAAACAATAACCTACTTTAGGTAGCTTAAGTGGTGAACAGACCAGATTATCCTCACCAGAAAAATCATTAGACAAACCTGAAACCAATCTAAAGAAATTGCCAACATAAATCATTTCATTACAGAGTATGTATGAGAAGATTCATAAAATAATGACTGCGGCACAGAATATTAAGTCTGAAACATTTACTGCTGAAAACAAGGAACTTAAATAAACCCTAGGTTCAAGAAAATACAGTTGTCTTAGGATGAGATACACCTGTACATATTTGAAGATAGAAGGAAAGACAATAGGTAAGATTATTAAGACCTGAGATAACAAATGTGTGTATGGAAGGAGGCAACAGAGATAAGAAGTAAGTATGAATTTAAAAAGAAAGGATATCACGGAGGTGAAGAAAGTGTAGTGGACATCTTGAAGTAAAGAAGAGAGCTAATAAGAGCACTGACACAGATGGACTCCAAATCTCAATGGGTCAGTCAATGCAATCTTCAGCAATAAATATGAGGGAGATCAAAGAAATTAGGGGCTTTAGAACAGGGAATGATGTTTGAAATAGCTAAGAGAAGTATGCCTGGAGGTAAAGAAGAAGGAGAGAGGGAGAGGGAGCAAGTGGGGAGTGGGTAGAGGGGAGGAAAAAGAGAGAATATAAAATATGAATGAATTACTAGGAATGAATGCTGGTGCCTAGAGATAAGGCATGTTTTACATATTATAGCAATTATGATCCACTGTGCTAGCACTCTATGAAAAAGATTTAAAATAGTTTTTGTTGTTGTCATCTCATGTATTTATGAACAGAAGGCGGGAAAAATGAGCCTTCAAGTGAAAAATATTTAACCTAATTAAGAATAAACAAACAATAGGGGTGATCACGCAGTTGGCCAAATAACTTACCTGGTCATATCCATAAGGCCTCTGCTGTGGTGGTTGTGGTGGTCCAGGCTGTGTGGGTCTATACCCCCCATACTGCTGACCTTGTCCCTGTGGGTAGTTAGAATACTGAGGACCTGGACCACCTTGTGAAGGACCTGCAAAATAATTAACATAAACAAGAGCCCAGCTGAAAACCTAAAACCCTAGAACCCTAGAAAAAAATTAAAACTAGATGTTATATTTTTATATCTAAACTAAAACGGATAGTTTGGTATCTTGTTTTTCTCAAATGCTTTTAAAAATAAATTCCAAAGGTTATAATGAGTAAAAATATTGTAAGGATACCACCATGTGCCAGAAGCTTTGATTCAGTGTAAGTATTGTGTAATGTATTAGCCATTAAAATTTTTATGTCCAGATGAGTAAAAGAGACTCGGCTTAATTTCATATTAAGAAAATTCATCTCTACTTCTATTGTTAACTAGTATAAGCAAGAGGTAAAAGAAAAGGCACGAAGCAGATTCAAATTAAAATACTGAAGCAGTTTCTGAATAAAGTTTCGAAATCAATGATATTTACAGCTGTATGTAGATTTATACTTGCAATCACCAAAAGAATCAAAAAGAATGATTTTACATGTAAATTCTAGATTTATATTTGCAATCACCAAAAGAATGCTTTATGCTCTGCATTGACAAACTTATTATCACAATATTTTCAAACAGAAACTGAAGATTTAAAAAGCCAAGGTTGCATGTGAAAAAATTTGATTCAAAAGTTATATTCTGTATACCAATCATCTTTAATACTTAACCTATAAAAATGAATTATTTCAAATATCAGAAATGTCAAGAGACTAATTTGCCTTGCCAAATAAATATGTCTGTTTCACAAACTCTACTATTGTCTATTATAATGCACGTTTTAGAAAGCATAAGCTGAAAAACTTTGATATTTGTTTTTTATCACAGCCATTCAAAACCTGTCATAAAAAATGTTAATTGCAGAAAAATGCCAAAAAAATTTTTCAAGCTTAAATAAATTACATTAACCTATTTTATTTAATTACTATAGATTCAATTATTAAAACTAAATTTTCTATTAGAAGAAAGTTTGATAACTGAAGTCTATGGATAAACAAAATCGGAACTTCTCCCTTATGATTTCTGATATCTAACAAAACAATGTTTAGCTACTTAAACCAAAAATATTTAACTTTTTTATTCTCTCTTCCTACTGAAAACAGTATTTCTCTTAAATCAATAAGTTTAGTTAATTTAGCAATATATTTGTTTCCATGCAAATATAGTAAAACCAAAATACTCTATTCAAAGTACAAATATTCAGTAGTCATTAAATGGAAATATAATTTGAGAAGAAAGTCTCTTTCTAAAAACAAGAAATCCATGGACTATTTCTAAAGTCATCTGGAATTGGGAAAGTAGGACTTATCATTTTGGAGAAAATGCCTGACTCCCAATATCTGACTGAATTTCAAAGCACATATTGAAGGCACAAAAGAATTTTTAGCCTGATACTGGTTCTTAGATTTGTTATCACAAGTAGAGAGAAGTGCCACAGTAATAGCAGAGCTTAAATCAATGAATAAAAGTAATAAGACATTACTCATGTGTGGAAGAAACCATGTTAACAAGAGATGATGTCAAATTAATAAACAGCTACTTCTCTTTCATTAAAATCATATTTTCCTACATCTAAAGTAGTTATAGTAGCCTGAAATTTAAGATTGAGATATCAGGTCCTTGATTCCCCACTCCTTATGAAATAGTTATTTGAAGTCAGCTATCCAGCTAGCAGATATTAAAGTGAGTATATAGCAGGAAAATGTGGCTAAAATTCTCTCAAATTCTGTAAGGATACATAGCTGTAATAAATATACTCCTGTGGATGTGTATGTTGCTATTTAACTACAGAATGAAAAAAAACATTTTCTTTATGCATTCCAAACAGACAACATTTGTACTTTAAAAATCAATGTTATTTTTCACAGTAAGAGTCATTAGTTTTAAAAACAAATTTGCTAAGCAGATTATGTAGATATGGTTAATAATCACCCAATTCATCAGTTTTCCAAGCGCACACAAAACTACTGGCTGGAATACAAAATAGGTTTAAGAATTCATTTTTCTTGTCTTTGATATGACTACATGGCCTATCTTTAATCAGTGAACCATCTACAGTTTGTTTCTTTTTAAATGGATTAACAGTTTACCTAAGAACATTTTAAATAAACACTAATAATAGACTAAGCTAAAATTGTGACTTTTCAAAAATGATAAAGATACGCTTCCATATTTAGAAACGCTAATCACTATGTTTTGGGGAGACAAAAATAAACCGCAGTAAGGTATTACCGTAGCCCTGCTGCTGTCCGGGATAGCCTTGCTGCCCTGGGTACTGCTGCTGCTGGGGTGGATATCCCTGTTGAGGAGGTGGTCCTTGGTAAGCATCTTGCTGTTGGCCATACTGTGAATTTCCTATAGGATAGTTGGAGAAAAGGGGGAAAAAAAACCTGAGAAGTTTGCTTAATTAATCTTTTTCTCTAAGATGCATAGCTAACAACACAAGAACAAAATAATATGCCATATTGATTTTTTAAAAGTTAACAAAACAAGGAAAAAACTCAAACCAAACAGAAGGATTTCGGCCAAACAAACTGCAGTTAAAGCCAATTTTGCAAGGTTGAACTGCAGCATTTTCAGCGTCTCTGCCATACGAGCATTACATTTACTGGAACATCACAGTCATAAGATCATGACTATGCTAAATAAAATAAAAAAGACAAAATTAAAGACAGCTACAAGAGCACACACTAGCTACACAAGATCAGCAAGCTGTTTCCTAAAGGCGCTATACTTATATGTGAAATTATACATATGTAAACACACACAAGAAAAAAAACTGGATCAATGGATTTAGGTTCAAATAGAAAATTTCCACTGAGAAAAAATTATTTTTAAATGTTTTAGTCTTTTTATTGTTGTTAGAAATGGCAAGTCATGGTTATACATTTTAAATATTTGTAAGGAAATTATTTTGATTGTTCTGGACTCCCTGTAATTTCAAGACAGCCAGCAAACTATTATTCTACAAGAGCTTTGCACGGGTAGAAGTTGTCTTATGCAAGAATTTTTGTTCCTGTAGGAGGGGATATATATGTGTATGTGTGTGAAGGTATATAGATACCTCCTTCGTAGTAATGTTGTGAGGAATCCTCATAAGGCCTATCGTAGCCTTGTTCAGGATACGACGGTTGCTGATAACCGTAATCATTATGACCTACATCAATTCGACAAGAGACAGGAAGAAACGTTAATGGCCACTGAGTGAAAACCCTAAATATATTTAAACTTTCAGATAAAACTGAAAAAAAAGAAAAAGAAATGGAAATACATAAAAAATAATTTCAATTGCATTAGCCAAATATTTACCAAAGTGATTGTTTTCACATCGAGATAACGTGCAAATTTTTTTAAAAGCAAAAAACAGTAGTTTTAGAAACAGTACACTTTGTCTTAACTCTGATAATCCTCATCAAGGGGGAAAGAAAACTTTATCTTCCATTTTTTTTAAGAGAATGAACGTATTTAGGCCTTTCACATGTAAATAACTTGAATTAAATTAGAATGAACAAAGGAAACAATTATCATATTTTGTTAAACACCTTTTCTGTTGGTCGCCAATTCCACAGCATATGCTAAACAATGTAAAATATAAAAGAGCTCCATAAGTTTAAAAACTGAAACATATTTTTCACATTCTATTTACTTGAATAAAATATATGTATCTTGAAGTATTTTCAGAACCAAAAACATAATGCTTAATGCTGTCATCCTAGAAGCCTTTAGAAACTATTTCTAGAGTAATACAAACATACACGTCCATAAAATTAAGTGTTAAGCTTTAAGATACGATAAATTTCACCTGTGAGTTGACTGAACTTGAATGAAAATCAGTACTCTAGTCTTTTTAATTAAATTGCACAAAGAAAATGCAAGAAATAACCTTTCAGTTAGCTAAAATCTGAACCTCGTTTTAGAAGAATGCCTAATTAAGGAAGAAGGAATACTGTTATGATTAATTCCAGTGTTTCCAAACCATTTCATAAGTATCTACATTAATGGTTGGCAAACTATGGCCTGCAGTCTAAATATGGCCAGTGACCTGTTTTTGAAAAAAGTTTTACTGGAACATAGTCATGCCCACTCATATTTTCGATATCTGTTTTCATGCTACAACAAGAGTTTGTTAGTTGAGACCAAGACTAGATGGCACACACAGACTAACATATTTACTCTCTGGCCCTTTACAGAAAAAAGTTTGCCAACTCCTAATCTACATATTTACTGGCATAAATATCTAAATGTAATAAGAAAATATCCAATGCAGTCTAAGAAAATTAATTATTGTTATAAATAGAATACGTAAATGTCAAAAATTCTGATAATCTATGCAAAAATTATACCATTTAAATTTTTAAATCCCCTGATATAATAAGATGAATTATTTATAGTAACTTTAGAGTTCTGATATTTACAAAAATAATATATCTATTTTGAATAGAAAGATCCTATTTATAACAATACAAATTTTACATTTCAGGAAATTCTCAGGACCAAAATATCAGTGTCAAATTCAACTAAATTACTTAAATGTATTTTAAAAATTAAACCAATCATTTCTATTCAGCAGACTTCTAATACATAACATTTAACCTAGATTTCACTTTTATAAAATATCTGTAAGTCTATAAACTTACTGAAGTTTTTCATTAAAAAAAAATCTTAATATCTACATGGGACAAGAAAACTTGAGATTAAAAAAAAAGTTGTTTTCCAACCAGAATTATCCATACACGTCATTGCTATCACTAATATTTATTGTATGAAAAAATTTTTTAAGTGTTTGCTCTGCCTCTATAGGCAGAGCCTCTGTAATAAAACCAATGTCCTTATACCGATGAACCTTTATGCTTTATACAATAATGAAAAATGGCAGGCAAAATGATTTTTAAATACACCAAACTACATGTTCTTACTAGCTTACATTAACTTCTAGTCAACAGTCCCAATATCTTAGCTTTAAATTCTTAGATTCTCCAAGTTTCTCTGTTAAATAGTTTACCTTAAATATAGAAAAAGAGCTTAACTACATAAATGAAGACTGGCAAATCCTTTCATAACAAGACAAATCATTTTGTAATGTGATAACTAATCAGTTTTATAAGTTTGGATTCTTTTTTCTTCACCATTGTATAATAAATTTTTCAAACATACAGAAAAACTGAAAAGAAATGAACTCTACAGTGAAAGCTTCCATGGATGCTTAGATTGTTACTAAGTGCAGCATATTTTCGCTGACCACTTTTTCACAAGCCACTTTCCTACTAAAAAAAATATGCCATTACACTAAATACCTAAAATTAAAATCTGGTTTCCAAATACCATTCCTATTCTACTGACTCTATACACAACTATATTACGGATAAATTTAGCGTCCAAACCTTTCCCGAATGCAAATGCTAATATATACAAATCCTAGTTCTTTCAGAAGTATGAAACATTAACTAAAATGACGAAACATGGGGGAAAAACTCAAGAAATTCTATGTATTTATACAATGCATAAAAGTAAACCGATAGGTGAACTTTATGGTATGCGAATTATCTCTTTATATAAAGCTGTTATTTAAAAACGTAAATCGGTAACAATGGCTTTGGTTCAAATGAACAATTCCAAATATAAAAGGATCCTCTTTTATATAAGAAAGGATTCCAGTGACAGAACATGACTCCTGATGGTACTAACATGGAATATCTAAACAAAATATACTTTGAAATCAATATTATAAACTAATGTATCATTGGTGCTTTAGATTACTGAAGTGTTCTAAATTCAGAAGAAACTATTAGTTTCTTCATCCACATTAAAATGTTCTGAATAGCTATCTACATTAATATTGGGCAGGGATAGAAAATGGGAAAGTTAACATTAGGAGAGATTACCATCAGGGTAATACTGCTGGTTCATGCCTTCTGGAGGACCTTGTCCACCATGACTGTATTGGTCCCCATAATAGTCTTCCTGGCCTGAGTACTGCTGTGGTGGGCCTGAAAAACCACAATCAGTCAAGATGTAAACAATTTGTTCTCTAGGTCATCAAAGGCTTTCTAATCTGATGTTATAAGAGATTATTTCTCAGCTGTAGATTTCCCTCCCATGCTCTGGCATTTCGTATACTTTCAACTATTTTTCTACACACATACATAAACACACAGCCAACACCACACGCACATTTCACAAAAGTTAATGTTAAGATCACACATGCAATATCAAACAACATCAACTCAAAAAAACAAAAACTAACTTCTTAAAAAGTAGGTCAAACTGGTAGAAAATTAATTTCCTTTTTATTTTTATATTTGAATAGTATTGAAATTAGGGTTTGTTTCTGACCATATATTTAGTACTGTCTCAAAAATAAAACAGTATTTTCTGCTGTAAATTAGCTTTTGATATAAAATTTTGTGATGTAACTTTTTTCCAGAAAAAAGCTGTATACCAGGAAGCTCCTATCCAATTTGTGACCCTCTGTATCTACTATATCCACTATCTTTTAGGAAAAAAATATATACATAATTTAAGGAAAAAAAAAAATTAAGAACAAAAAGCCCTGACTTTGCCGAGATAAAAAGTTCATTAAAATGTAGTAAAGGCTTTCAACTACTGTTATTTATAATAAGCAGGAAATTTTCCAAATGGAATCTTACCCTGTTGAGGTGGTCTATAGGGAGGAATCTGTCTCTGACCCATCATATGATTGCCTTGGTTAACTTGACCCATCATTCCCATAGGTGGCTGCTGGCCTTGGTAATGCTGCCCACCTCCTTGTGGCATATTGTATTGTTGAGAAGGAGGCTGCTGATGCATCATTGGACCTGAAAACAGACAAAACATTATGCACATGATTTTTTTATTATAATTTTAACATCTAAGGAGAAATATAAAATTTTTTATCACATAATCCCCAATATATGTTATAATAAAAACTGACTTCAAGTAATAAAAACAAATCTTTGAATTAAAGCCCATTGGCCTAATCTGAAAACAAGGGAAAACAACTGATCCATGGTAGTTGATTTGAAATCCACTGGAGTGATATTCTAGTAATTTTTTTTAAAAAAGGAAATACAGTATATGACCACCCTGAATTTATGTACTTCTCATTATGTGCTATATAATATTTATCTGTACAACCTTTCTAGAAAAGACAGAATCCTTATGCTACACACAAAAAATACACCAAAACAAAGTAAATTACACAAAACCACACAGAAAATCAGTAGTCAAACCAAGAAAAAGAAATCTAATTTCTGGATATCGATTTTTTCTCTTTTTCAATGTCACTCATTACATAGTGGTAGATACAGAAATTATACAAACCTTTATAAATATACCTAGACATTGATGGGACTTCATAAACTTTTATTTTAGACAAAAATTTTAAAGAGCCCCAACTTAAGGTTAATAATAATTTCTAACATACACCATCAAAAACACCTAGGCAAAGAACTGCAATAAGCCATACACTCAGAAATCAGAACCACACATTTTCCAAAGTGAGCAATACTGAAATAGCCAAATTACCACTGCTATAGTACCACACTGGAACAGTAAAAATATACCACATAAAATAATCAACAATGGCCATAAAGTTCTATGTTACCATCTAATAATGTAAGCAGCTCCTCAAAAATTCACTAGGCCAAGTTACGGTATGGTGAACTAACTCCTCATTCTACTGTTATAACCATTACTCTCTCAGAAGTATATATGAATCATCCTCCAGTTTACTGCTTACATAGCTTTTACTGCCTTTGGGACAATTTAAGAAGTACAAAAGGCAAAGGATTAGAGCTTAGAAAAGTTTTACAGGCCAAATTGCCCAAATGAGCAGAAAGCTCATTCTTTAATTATTTAAATAAAAATTCAAAACAAAACACACTCACCTCTTGATATTAATGACCTACAATAGCAGCAACAGTGTAAACGGAATTCAACTCTTCTTGAATTTGAAGAACTGTATTATCTATAGAAGTACTTTATCAGAGTTAACTTTTTCTCCTATTCACTTTCTTCTGTTTTATTTTTCAAATTCCCTTTCCTTCTTAATTTTATCAACAATATAAGCCTTTCAAGGTTACTCTGGGATTTTTCTTTCAAACAAGAAAAAAAAACTCTTAACAGGAGGGATAAGGTGGCTCAGTGGAGAATGGAAGGGAAGAAAAGTTAACATTAATACACTTAACACTGACAGACACACTTTCAATATTTATTTCATGTAAACCATTAAAAACTACCACAGCTAATTTTTAAGGTTTTAGCCAAGTAATCCAAAGATCAAAATCATATAGCTAATATGTATTAGCTGAGAATCAGACAAAACTCAAGTCTGATTTCAAAGCACATGTATATTCTAGTAGGCACTGCCTCTACTCATGCTATAAGAAATTTAGTAGTTCAGAGGCAAATCTACAACAAAAATGTTCCAGAACACTAATGTAAGGTTATAATTTTTAAAATGTATTTTTATATAATAAAGTATTGAACACTAGCATTCATAATTTAATAAGCAGTATGATCAGGCATCTATGATTCATTTACAGTAAATGAAGGTGTCTTTCTTCTATACTGATTAAAGACCTCTTGTCTTAATAGAATTTAACTATAAAACTAAAGCATGTATGCATTGGAATCATAATTAAAAATAAAGGAAGAAGAAAGCAAAAACATAATGGCTCGTGCAGGGGGTGAGGAGGGAGAGCAGGATCCAAAAGGGTACAATAACAACAAAATTCTAAGCTTTGCTCTAAAGGAGAAAAGTACTTCTAGCTGAAGCCCTAGATAGAAAAGATCATGCCACTTGTGCTCTTTATCTTTTGGGACTGCCAGCAGTTCCAATCCCAAAGAGCTCAATTACCACCCTTCCTTTATTCTCTGTCCCTTCCCTCCCTCTGAGGATCCTCAACATCATTCAGGATCAAGCCTAAAACCACAGAGAATGGAGAAGGACAGCAGTGCTAGAACACAATGCTTTTAATCTTTTTACACGAAACCTTATCTATGAAAAAAAAACTATGACTTCAATTCTGATTGTTTAGGAAGCATATTATTTCTCTTATGATAATGAAATATACTATGCTGGCAAATGTATATTATCCCTTGATATACTAACGAAAATAAGAGAGCAAAATCTTAAAAGGTTACATCAAAATAAGTTGTAAAAATCTGTACTTTAGAGTGAGGATTACAAATAAGTCTATTATTATAACCATTTTCTACAAACAATAACATCACACATTACTATACGCTTAAATGTTATTCTTCATCTAATACATAAATCATTTTGATGCTAAGGTGAACTACAAAGTGTGATATTACATATGCAAAGATACTACTAATATCTTAATTATCTACAATATTTTTGTAAAAGTGTTTAGAAAAGACATATAACAAATGTTATGACCTCATTAGTTCTTTCCATTTTGAGTTTTATACCCTGATATTCTGCGGAAACAATATCCTATATCTTAAACACATGTAAAATGTTCTCAAATCACCATATTTTATATTGCTGGAATTCTTTGTTCCAACGAGACATATTATATTTAGTTGTATATTAAGTTACTGGTCAAAGCAAGAATTTTTTAAGACTCAACGATAAAGATAACATTAAGTTTTAATTAATCTGTGAAGAATTCAGAATTATGTTTTTTTTAATTCTACATACATATATATATACATATATATATACACATATATGCATATATATCCACTTTCAGATGTAAACCAATACATCAAAACTATAAATCATATTACTAATCTATGAATTACTTTAAATAAAGGTTGAAAATGACAGTTAATGGTTAATAAGCACTAATTATGGCCAGTCTTACTAAGCTAAGAGCTTATGTCTTTTATCCTCCCCTGAATCCTATGAAACAAGAGTATTATTATCAACTTCACTTTATAGTAAGAAAATTTAAGGCTTGGCATCAAGAATATTACCTAAAGTTGCGTAACTAGTAAATGGTGAGAACTCTAAAGCCATACTCTTAACCAGGATGTATGCCTCCTCTCCAAAGTCAAATCGTATTTTTCCCATGTAATATTCTAGGAAAACACTTCTATATAACATTATTACTATAAAATAAAAATCTTAAAATACAAGTAATTTTTTCACTCCACCTATATCTGTTAGAATTAGACTATGAAACTGCATAAATACCCTCCCTAAGCCTATCATCTTCTGCTCACATTTACTATGGTTATTCCTTAACCATTCAATTTCAAAGTAAACCACTTACAGCTCTCACTTGAAGTATTACTAATAATTTTTTTGTAAGAAAAAAAATCTCTGTATTCCAGCAAACTCAATTGGCTAGCCCACTACCTATCAAATAGCTGTTTAAGATGAATAGGACTCTTTACTTGCCAAAAACATATAACTATCCTCATCAAATTTTAAAGAGTTCATAGTAAGATGTTTAGATACAAAACCAAGGATAAAAGAATGAGCCAAGTCACTAAGAAAACTATAGAAGCTTAGTATAAGTCACTAGGACAAACTAAGCTGAGTTTCCAAACAATCAATGAAAAAATAGAAGCCTGACAAATTTTCGATAGTAAGAGTAACAGTTTATTATAATACAAACTTTTTTATAACATGAAAGTTTTAGAGAAATTCTCATGAATATTAAAAAGTATTAAAATATAATAATATAACTTTTTGTTACTGTCCTTTTTTTCTTTAGTGACACGGACCATCCTTAAATGTAGTTCCTTAAGTTAACCATTTCCTAAAACTGTGGTTTTTCAACTGTGGGCAGTCCCCCAAAGGACATGTAGCTAAGTCTGGAGACACTTTTAGTTGCTACAACTGGCTACTGCCACCTAGCAGGTACAGGACAGAAATACTGCTAAATATTTCACTATGCATGGGACAAGCTCCATGACAAAGAATTCAGTTCAAAATGGCAATAGTGCTGAGTTAAGAAATCCTGTAACTCAAGGGTATAATTTTACATCATAGGCATCTCTACAAACTAGTCTGGAATATAGATTATATATTTAGTTTTCTGATAATTAAAAATTGGAAAAGAGATGTGTTGGGGTTTAATGAATTTAGTAAACTAAAAGACTATACAATTTCTTAGGGTTAGACAACCTCTCTTACAGAGTTTCATTTATACTCTATAATATTAACTCAAAATCTAAGGCACTAGTAAACATCTACTGCAGAACTTCAAAAGCTCTACGTTTTTGTGGCACAAGAGACAATCTGCTGTGAAAGTAAAGATCCTATCTTGCTCAAGGAGAAAGCATTGAAGGTGGGCTACATTAGAATGTATAGCCTGGTGTCATTCAGCATGAAAGCTGAGAAGTTTTGAACCACCTGACACAGAGATTATCCAGCCCAGAAAAATTCGGAGGGAATGGACTATAAATAAGCATAACTTGGAATATTCGTTAAAATGTAATTTATACAATTTACTCCTAGAGATTCTGGTTTAACAAGCATAGGATGGGGCACACAAATCCTATTTTAACAAGTTCTGCAGATGATTCTGAGCCTGGTACTCCTAGAACCACGCATTGAGATAGAGTTCTAAGGGCAAGAATAAACAACCCTTTTTACTGTAAGAGAAGCTAGATTATAGTTCATATAAAATGTTTAAAATTGGAGTAGAACTGCCTCCCATAAGGGCACTTAGGATGTTAGCTACAAAATGAATCCTAAGGGTCTGTGTTATAAATACACCAAAACTCACTGAATGATACAGTTAATATTTGTACATTTCATTCTACGTAAATGTTACCTAAAGAAAAAATATTTCAAAAAATTTTTAAATATTGAGCTCTAATAATATGCAGACTAAAATGTTATAGAGTAAGTATACAAATATCTGCAAGTTACTCTGAAATGCATTTTGAAAAATAAGACACACTGATGGATGAGTAGAGATAAACAGATGGATGATAAGCTTAGTAAAAGATTAACTGTAGAATACAGGTGGCAATTATACAGGTACAATTCCTTCAACTTTTCTGTTTGAAATTTTACATAATAAAATATTGGGAGAAAAATTTTAAATTAACTTAGAAGAATAAATAAAGAGTTCTTGAAACTCAACAATAAAAAGACAAACAATCCAGTCTACGGCCATGCCACTCTGAATAAGCCTGATCTCATCTGTCTCGGAAGCGAAGCAGGGTCAGGCCTGGTTAGTACTTGGATGGGAGACCACCTAGGAATACCAAGTGCTGTAGTGTTAAAAAAAAGACAAACAATCCAACTAGAAAATGGGCAAAAGACATGATGAGACATTTCAATGAAGAGGATATATGATGGCAAATAACCACATGAAAAGATGTTTAGTATCAGTAACTGTTAGGGAAATGCAAATTAAGACCCACACTAAGATATTGTTACACGTTTTTAGAACAGCTAACATTAAAAAAAATTGACAATATCAAATGTTGGCAAAGATTTGGAAAAAGTAGACCTTTCATACATTGCTGGTGGGACTGTAAAATGGTACAGCCACTTTGATAATCATTTTGGCAGTTTCTAAAGAAACTAAACTTACACTTATCATATGACCCAGCAATAGTACTCTTGGGCATTTATCTCAGAGAAATGAAAACTTACATCCACATAAAAACATGAACATGTACAAAATTGTTCATAGTACCTTTACTTGTAAAAGCCAAAAATTAGAAACAACCAAATGTCCCTCAATAGGTGAATGGTTAAACAAACTGTGTTACATACATACCATGGGGTACTACTGAGCAATAAAAAGAAATAAACCACCGATATATGATATAACTTGGATATTAATTATGCTGAGTTAAAAAAGAAGCTGTGGAGCAGGCAACCAAAATGGCGGAGATGATACAGACTCTGTTCATCCTTCTGGCAACCAAATCAAAGTTGTGACGGAAACAAGGAGCAGCAGCAAGAAAAAATCATCTGGGATCTAGATGAACAAGCCATACAACTAAGGAGAAGTCCAGAAAATCACCCTGCAACAGCAGAAGGTAGGACAGGGTGAGGACGCGGGGCTGCCTGGTCTTGAACAGCTGAGACGGAGTCTGGGGCAGCGGCAGATGCCTGTTAAAGGGGTTGCTTCCACGAGTAGATTTTCGCGGTGACAGACCGGCTCACTCTGAGCACTAGTGCCGATTACGCTGCACGCAGGGGCCACCAGGGACTTACAAGGAGAGAGGGCCCAGGCGAGAATTACTCTGTATATAAGTGCCCATAGTGTCCATTGTTCCCTGTTGAGCCCTCCCGATTAACAGTGCGCCCGACACAGGGCTGCCATAGCCATGATGTCATCAAACTGGATAAGAGAGGTTGCTCCACCCAGAGGATTCCCTGAAACTCCACCTCCCCCAACTCATGGCTCCACCCAAGCCACATCCAGGTATATCCTCAGCAAGTTAGGTGCTCTTGCTGAGCAGCGCCTAGACTCACACTGGTAGAGTCAGCTGGCCTCGGTTTCTGGTATGGCCTTTTGAAGCAACTATAAGTACAGCATCTGTGGATTGCTTACTGAATCTTAACAGGTGGCCTCGGAGCGGTAGATGCTTGGGCTAAGTATGGCCTATAGCTGAACCCCTCTCAGGACTGTGCCACCGGACACCTACTTCACAAATCCACACTTATAAGACCAGGAGACTTAGGAGCTTTGCTTAGTACACGGAAACGAACAAAGAAAGGCAGCCAAAATGGGAAGACAAAGAAGCAGAAACCATATGAGAGAACAGAACAGAAATCCAGATATAATGGAGTCAAGTAATCTAATAGATGCAGAGTTCAAAACACTGGTTATAAAGATGCTCAATGAATTTTTAGTTAAATTCAGTGAAAACTTCAACAAAAAGATAAAAAACATAAAAATAGAAATGGAAATTATAAAACAGAACCAGTCTGACATAAAGAACACATTATCTGAGATGAGAAGTATATTAAATGGAATAAACAAAGGAATAAACAGAGTGAATAAAGAAAAGGATCAAATGCCCTATCTAGAGGACGAGAAAGCCAAGAATGG
This sequence comes from Pteropus medius, assembly GCF_902729225.1. NCBI lineage: Eukaryota > Metazoa > Chordata > Mammalia > Chiroptera > Pteropodidae > Pteropus > Pteropus medius. The sequence continues at coordinate 36,053,818 of NW_024340849.1, read as the reverse complement.
CAAGAGATAAGATGCCAAGACTATAAAAATAATTTAAGGAGCATATGGGACATTATTAAGGGTCCAAATATCCGTCTGATCAGTGTAACTGAAGAAAATCAAGATGTTGAACAACTGTTTGAAGAACTAATGATGGAAAACTTCCCTAACCTGGTGAAGGAAATGGACGTAAAACCCCTGAAAGCTCTGACAATTCCAAAAATAAGGGAACCAAAGAAGAGCACACCAAGACACATTATAATTAAAATGACAAAGTTTAAATACAAAGAAAGAATATTAAAAGCAGCAAGAAAAAAAACAGATAGTTACTTATAAGGGAACACGTATAAGACTGGCAGCTGATTTCTCAAAAGAAACTATGCAGGACAGAAGGGCTTGGCAAAAAAATATCTGACATGATAAAGACCCAGGATCTACAACCAAGAATAATTTATCCATCAAAGCTATCATTTAGAGTTGAAGGACAGATAAAGAGCTTCCCAGGCAAAAATAAGCTGAAGGAATTTATCTCCTCCAAGCCAGTATTACAGGAAATGTTGGAGGGACTTCTTTAAGAAGAAAAAACGTACCGAAAACAGGAATAAAAAACGATAACATCTACATTCCTATCAATAAGTACCTCAAATGGAAAAGAATTAAGTGCTCCAACTAAAAGAGCGGATGAATGGAAAGGAAAACAAGACCCCTTCATGCTGCTCATATGAAACTCACTTCAGATTAAAAGACACACACAGACTACAAGAGATGGAAAAAGACACTGCTTTGATGGACCTCTGATGGACCTAGAAGGTATTTAAGTTAGACAGAGAAAGATAAACACTAGATTTCACTTATATGCAGAATCTAAAGAACAAAAAGAACAAGCTCATCAAAAACAGACTCACATATGTAGTGGACAATTTGGTGATGGACCGAGGGGAGGGGGTTGGAGGGGCTGGGAGAATGGGGTGAAGGGTTAAAGAAGTACAAATTAGTAGTTGATGATTGGTCACGGGGATGGGGAGCATGTCATAGGGAATGCCGTTAGCATTAATACAGTGGCTAGGTGGAGGGTCAGGGGAGGGAGGGAGCAATTGTGGGATCATTTTATGAACTGTATAGATGTCTAACCAATGTACTGTATACTTGAAACTAAAATAAATAAATTTTCAAACAAGCTAATCTGACAAGGTCACATACTGTATCATTCCGTTTATATAAAATTTTGAAAATGACAAAATTATGGAAATGAAGAGAAGAGTAACAGTGCTTGCCAGGCACTGAAGATGGTTGGAGGGAGGACACATAGGATCTCTGTATTACCTTTGCAATTTCCTATAAACCTGTAATTATTTCAAAAAAAATTTTTTAATAAATCATAATGAAATTGAGTTTATAATCTGTTAAACAGAAACACAACTGGATTTTGTCTTCCAAACACAAAATGTTTTGGATAACTAAAAATCATCTCTTCTGACAGTAACTGACGATTTCTTCTTTGGTTAATTCCTGGAATAGCAGCTGATGGGTGACAATACCACAGAGAAGGATTCTAGTTTTCTAATTTGTTAAGGCAAGGAAGAAATCTTGCTAATCTGTCAGTCAATAAACAGGAAAAAGTAGTGATGAACAAAACAAGACACAATTCCTGACTTCACAGAACTTAAAGTCTAGTGAAAAATAATTAAACAGATACTTACAAATAATTACATAATTATTACACGTACTCAAACTGCTGCTACAAAGAGCGTAAGTATAGGATATTTAACTTTATATAAGTAGACTGATCTTGTCTACGGAGTAATTTAAAATTTATAGAACAAGATTATCGTTGATTTTTTTATTTTATGCTCTATCTTCTTCTGCATTTTCTTGTTCATATTAAATATTAGTTATTTTTATAACCAAAAAAAAGTCATGACTGGGAAAAAAAATTACAAACTTGAAAAACTCATCTAATATAGCAATAATGATCAAATGTATAAACAAAACATCTGGTCTGAACTACAATGTAGCTGCACATCCCTAAAACTATAACAAACAGAAACCTGCAATATTGGATAGATTTACCAATTTAAGTGTAGAGAGATGAGTGTACTGATACACAATGTGCCATATTATACTGGAACTAACAGTATAAATAAGCAGAATACTCTTTTCACTTTTTAAAAACAATCAAAGTGATAAATTGTAAATCTATGAAATATCCGTCCCTAGGATTAACTTCAGATTCATAAATTACAATAAGATTTTTAGATGAGTTATGTTTTTTCCCCTTAATTTTATTTTCAAAGTTGAGAAAGAAAATTTAGAGAATAAATGCATTTGGACTTTGACCTACAATGCTTTTTAAAAAACAACATCACCAGTTAAAGTTCCCAAATGTCACTTAAATATTAAAACTATTAATATAATAATTAAATAATTGTCATTTAATTGTTCCTTTTAAAAATTTATTTATTTAAATTAGTTTCAAGTATACAGTACATTTGTTAGACATCTACACAGTTCATAAAACAATCCTCCCAATTACTTCCTCCCTCCTCTGACCCTCCACCTAGCCATTGTATTAATACTAACTGCATTCTCTATTCTGTGCTCCCCATCCCCGTGATTAACTAATAATTTGTACTTCTTTAACCCTTCACCCTATTCTCACAGCCCTACAACCCCCTCCCCTCTGTCCATCACCAAATTGTCCACTACATTTGTGAGTCTGTTTTTGATGAGTTTGTTCTTTAGATTCTGCATATGAGTGAAATCATTTAATTTTTTAAAACAAAATTCTCAGGGTTAGCCTTATTCCATTTTTTTTTTGATAGAGGTTTAATCTAAGAAATCTCACAAATATTTATTTTCCTTGACTAATAAAAATTCCCATTATTAAAAATGGTAATTAGCTTTAATATTTTTCTACTATCTCTTGACATTGAGATATGTATGTAGAAATACGGAGATAACCAAAAGATATCTATATTTTGTTTTTAACTGAAAGAACAGCTAATAATATCTCAATAAATGTTAAGAGAAATTTTCAAAAGTCTAAAGTGTTTCCTTTTATTAAATTTTGGTATTTTCTATGCTTTTTAAGGATTACATTTACAATGTAGTCTCTTCTAATTTCTTCCGCCTATTTATCAAAACAGAAAAATTTTAACATAAAATATGTAGCTCGTTTTTGTAAACTAAGAAAATGTTTTATAAATGTTAAAACTTTCATCAGGCTAAACAAATTTTTTATCCAATAGGTACATAAATTAAAATATTTTCATTAAGAAATTCATACGATTAAGAAAGTGGCTATTGCTAGAACCCAGTACAATTTTCTTCTTCTTCTTCTTGGTAATTTTAATTTTCTTTGGTATTCTCTGTTTCTGAAATGTCAAAACTTAACTGAAAGTTTTTTATTTGTTCTGAAGATATTTATAAAACATTAAAAGTTTCATTTATTTCTATCCTAGTTTCTTTTGAAAGTAACTTTTATTTCTTTAAATCATAGTCCTTTTCTGTATAGTCTACTTTCTACTACAAAATTCTTAAGTTATGAGAACAAAGCAAAAAATAATATAACTACTATAGCAAAAGGAAAACCTATACATTAGTACAAAATATGACATTTTAAAAAATAGTTGGTCCCTAAGTTTAGAATGAAAACTTCCTATATACCTCAATTTCCTTCTCCAAAAACAGTAACTATTTTCTATATGCACATTGCTACAAGCATTAATTTTTTCTTCTTCAAATCTTATGATGTCATATCAAACTACGCTGTAGCAACATCCATTTTTTGTGTACACACTAACTTTTAACTACAGTTTCTAAGAAGTATGCCATCATTACTATAGTTGCTATTTGAATTATTAATTTTCTTGCATCTCTCCTTGTAATCAACTATATGGAGAGACGGTGAACTTCATTTTAATCTAGCACTGACTAGATCTTGCTATTCTTTTGAATCTTTAATCGACCTAATAAAAAAAAATATATATATATATATAGTCCATCATGGGCACTAAAAAACTTCTGGAGAAAAAAATGGAGCAAGCATCAGTTTTGTGAAGCTACATTCACTGACAACTTATTCTATTATCTCCCTTTTTTTCAGTGTATCTCATCAAAATTACAGAAAATATCTGTATTAAGATTTAAAACTTAGAATATATTATTTCATAAATAATTACCTACAGGTTAACATTAACTTCATCTGGGTTCACTATAGTGATTTCATTTTCATAAACAAAATCTAGAAAATTTTATTGCAAATACATTAAATCTATCTTATACTCTTAATGTTACATTTTATAATTGAAGTAGCATTAGGCTGGCAAATTGCCAAATGTTTTAACAGGCAATTAGCAGAATAGAGCGCCACTTACTGGTTTTTAGATATTATTCACAAGAATACTTAAAAGAGAAACATGATAATTTGATTCTCTGAGGTTGGTAATAAACTTCAAACCACCCCAATATAAGAAAATAGAAACACCTCCAACTAAACATTCTAATAAGTTATGTTACACATACCTTTCAATGGTGAAACACAGCATCAGAAAACATCCGTATAAATCAAGGGAAATGCATATAAATTAATCTATCCTTAGTAAGTAAAATGAACCACAGAGTAGATGTTCTGTAAGGGGTTGTACTTGCTCTAAACCAAATGTCCAAAAATCATAAAAATAAATAAGCTCAAAAAGCTAAATTAAAGGCAATTTAATTTCTAAATGTAAAAAAAAATTATTATTATTATTTTTTTAATTTTTTAGGTGAGGCAACCTTTGGTTGACCTCACAGATTGTAAGGCCCTTGTCAGCTTACAATCCTTTATTTTTTTATTTTTTACGCCTACAGCGCCCGGTCTTCCTAGGTGGTCTCCCGTCCAAGTACTAACCAGGCCTGACCCTGCTTAGCTTCTGAGATCAGACAGGATCGGGCTTGTTCAGGGTAGCATGGCCGTAGACCAAAAAAAAAAAAAATTATTTAAGCTGGTTTAAAACTCAACATTCCTTTTTTATAGGTATAACTGTTGCTCATTTCAAACTTCTGTTTTTATGCATCAGCTAACAACTTGAAAACTTGTTTTATTTTCAAACGCTGATATAGCATTCTAATCAAGAATAATATAAAGCTTATTTACCTTGGTTTGGTTGCATATTCATATTTGGTCTGGGGCCATAGTTTCCCATTGGTTGCCCTTGACTCATTGTCATCTGATTCTGGACTGGCATGCTCTGTGATGATGGCACGGAATGGTTGTAACCGCCCATGGATCCATGGCTACTTGAAGGCATGTTCATGGAACTGTTTGTTATATTGAGTTGATTGGGTCCAGGTCCCTGCATAGGCATATGGTTAGGCCCTTGAAGAAAGTGATCAGAACCAAAATATAAAAGTTAAAACAGATGATTTATATAGAAATACCTTAAAAGGGTTTTGTTTTTTTTTTTTTTGCATTACCATAATAGTAATACCAAACAGTAACTTGAATATTCAATCGATAGTAAACAAAGAAAATGCTTTACATGAATGATAGTAAATACTGTGAGGTGAATGTTATTATTCACATTTTACGGATTAAAGAAACTAATGCTTTTGAAAAGCCAGGAGCATTTTGAAGAGTAATGAGAGGACTAGTTTATAAGACAACAAAATATACAAAGCTGGAGTATTTAAAAGTGTGTAGCATTAGCACATAAATAGATTAACAGATCAATGAACCCAGAGCCTAAATACAGACCCAAATGCATAATTTAGTGAATGATAATAGAGGTGATATTAAGCATCAGTGGTCAAAAGAAAGATAATTCAATAAATGGTGTTGTGACAACTGAGTAGCCATCTGGAAAGACAAGTTGGATCCCTACCATATTATTGCCACTAAAACTAATTCCAGATGAATAAAAATATTAAACATTAAAAAAGAAACTATAAGAGAGAATTTCAGAAAGGAAAATTTTTAAAATAATCTTGGAGTGGAAGGGCTTTCTTAAGTATGCCAGAAAATCCAGAGCCATAAAGACTGATAAACTAGACTATATGAAAATAAAAAATTTGATGACTAAAAAAAAAAAACAAAAACAAAATTAAATAATAAAAAAATAAACTGGGAAAAATTATTTACAAGACATATCACAGACCAAACGAGTTCCTTAACATATAATGTAAGTAAAAGACCACCAGCAATAAAAGGCAAAAGACATGAATGACCAGTTCACATAAAAAACTACAAGAGGTCATAAAAACATGAGGACTGCTTGCTTCACTTATAATATAAAAAGGCAAATTAAAATTATGAGGCCCATATTTCATGTTTCAGATTTGTAAAGATCAAAAGTTTTGATCCAACTGTATTATGAAGAAGCACTTTCATACACTGTTCAGAGAATATATAAATAAGTATTATTTTTATGTACAGCAATTTGGCAATGACTATCATAGGTGAAAATGAATACACGTTTAACCCAGCAATTTCAGTTCTAGGAATATATCCTATAAATATACATGTTTTTGTGAGCACGTGTGTATGTATGCAAAATTGTGTGCATTATTTACTTATGTATGTTTTATAGGCATATTTGTGACAGTAGAATTCTTAATACCAAAAGACCAGAAATAACCTATATTTCTACTATAAGGTAACCAAATAAATTAGAGGCATCCATAAAAAGATTGTAATACAATCACCAAAAGAGTAGTCTCCAAAATACATCTTTATATACTCATGGTCTCCAAGACATACCTTTAAGAGGAGAAAAAAATGATATATAATACTATCTAATGTATACTACGTTTTTAAAAAAATATGAAGAAAGAAAAAAGAATGTTTTATATACAGAGAATATCTGTTGAAGAATAACTAGACATAAATGAATGGAATCAAGTGTTTACAGAGGTAGAGGCTGGATACCTTTTGATTTGGTACCATAGGCATATACAATCTGATCCTTTTTTTTTTAAATCAGTTAAAATTTTTTAAAAAAGAGGCTGAGAGGTTATCTAACCAAGATTAAACAGCACATAAATAGCTCTGCAACTTAGATTATAAAATATTATAAACAGAACTATAAAATAATAAAAAGCTTAGATATAAATTTGTGTACATAAAAGTTGGCTGAATGCTATAAGAGACTTATTAAATAAAGAAAATATATGTAGCTGGATTTGCAATCTCTCCTACACCTAACGCTCTATAAATTGTTTTGGAAATGCCACAGTATTTTGTACAACCTATGTTATAACTGGTTATAACTAGATTGAAAATCTCTGGCTCATAAAGACTATAAACTACTCCAAATGGCCTTATAAAAAACCAAAATGTCATGTTAACAATAGTTATATTGCTGCTAAACTGCTTCTTCAGCCTTAGGCTTGAATATTATATGGAGAAGTTAAGTCAAAATCCTAATTAAAGGTATCACCATAAAAATAAAAAATCACAAAACTTCTAACTTGCTAATTTGCATGAGCACTATCCTCTTAGTTCTACAAACACTGTATCCTAATGAGTTAAATATGGATTCAGTAAGAAGAGTTCTCCTGACTACAACCTGATGAGTAATTATGGCTTTATTCTTACCTCCATAACAGTGTGGGCCATTGATTGCGGCAAGTTTTAATAGGAAACAAGATAACCACAACACCATGGCCCTTCTACCTGATCAATCACACATTAATCTTCTATAAAACAAGCTACCTGGCCTCTTTTGCTCTGTGCTCTCTTTTGCTTCATTGTCTGCACCCAGTGTCCTTGGACACCAAATCTACCAACCAGCACAATCGGCTAAGATGACACTTTCCTAAGGATGCTAATTACAAATTTAAAAAATAAATTGCACTATTTTAATTTACTTTCATTATTGCTATTTGTAAAATTCTTTTTGTTAATGAAAATAACCTTTGTCTTTAGAAAGTAAAAATATTCTCATATTAAATGTAGAAAATATCCCACCAAAAATTATGGGTATGGGTTGTGGCTGTTACAAAACCAAAGCAGTTTAAAGATACTTTTCAGATTAAAAATTCAAACCGACAAAAGGTAACTAAATAAGCATCCAATGGCCTGAATAGTATTTTAAGTGGCTCTAAACTTAAAATGGATAAAATAGTAAAGGGAATGGCTCATTACATAAAAAAGCTGATATTTTTCAGCTGTTAATTTTGCTTTACTATCAATTTCCATATTTATATTATGTTACAAACATTTGTATTCATACAAACCTGTACTCAGCTCCAGTAGTATCAATGAGAAAATATTAAATATGCTAGCACTTTAGAGACTGTTTTCTTTTCTTTCTGTGTTTTTCCAGCAATACTGTTTGAGACCAATACATTTTTAATACAAAACTCAAGAAAATGTTATAATACCTTTTTATAAACAGATTTTAATTCTTAGGCTATGGCACAATGCCTTTTTTTCCCAAAAAGCTTCTAAAGCCAGCTGTACTGCATCGTTTCAGACAGACTAAATTTAGCCAGTTCTGTTCATCAGAGGAATGCTGTGTGTCAGCTACATCAAAGCCCAAGGGCAGCCTGATAAACACTGAATACAGGTCACGTAGCTCTGTAGCTAACAAACTCTAAGAGAGCTTGTACTCGGGGGCATTCAAAGCAGTTTTGTCATCAACAATCTAGTATCCCTTGAGCCCCCATGTCGTTTCAGTTGCTAAGCAACTCTGGTGTTAATGTCTTAGAGGAGAAAAACTTACCAGGCATCTGGCCGTTCATCTGGTTCTGCATGTGTGGTGCAGGAGGACCCCCACCTACCATTCCATCTGAAGGCATGCTGTGAGAGCGTGGAGGTGGGGGAGGGCCGCTCTGATTCATCCCTCCAGGACCCATAGGCATATTCTGTGTGGGTGGCTGAAAGAAGACAGTTTAGTAAAACAACATAAATAGTTAGACTAATATATTAAAGTTGCATATGGTATAACAGTTGCTTATATTATTAAATGAGGAACAAAAACACAAATGCATGTCAATTTCTTTTAATGCCTTTTAATCATGGACTTATTAATAACATCATATTTAATATGCCCCCAAAACTTCACAAGATCATTAGCACGAATATATCACCTGACCACCTTAGACCAAAAAATCATAAAAGTATATTTTACCTTATAAAATCTCAACAATGAAAATTAAAATTTTAACATTCTACACAAAAAGAATTCTCATTTACATAAGGATTTCTAATGTGTTCATTGTTATTTAAATTACGTTTTAAAAATCAAGTCTCCTTTCATTATTAATATATTTGGATATATTCACAATAATGATGGATTTTACCTGAAAAGACAGGATAACAAAAAATTTAATTAAAGAACCAGAAGCTCTAAAATGTAATATATTTTATACTGTTTGAGGGAGAAAAAAAGTGGTTTTGGTGGAGGAATATTTTAAATCATGAACTCAGCTCAGCCTAACATTTTTGTACCGACTGCTCCTATAGATCGGAAACATTACTGATGGCCTCCAAGGGTACAGAGACAGCTGCCTCAAAAGGATGCCTTTGGCAAATTTCCTAATGAAAGTGTGAAGAAAATCACTGACTAACCTTGAGAGTTCACAAAAGGGCAAAAGGAAAAACACAGATACAAGGTGGTCTGCAACACCTAGCTCCCTTCTTGGGGATACTTTGGTGAAGAAAGCAAATGGTTAGTTTCTTTCCAAACCCCCATTTTTAAGCCTGTGGGAGGATAGGAAACTATTACTCTTTATAGCTATTTCTGCCTTCTCTACTTCTCTATGTTCTAAACTTAATGTCTAGTCCTATAACTTTGGTCATTCACTTTCTCCCATATTTTTAGATGGCTGGTTAGTTGTGTCTGTACCATCTAAATATTGTGATACAGTCCTCTCTGGCACAGTTAACAGATATACATTGTTTTTTAACCATTACAGGTAAACACTCAGATCTCCAACTATTTGGTAATCACTAACATTTACAAAAATAATCAAGTTCTACTTTAATAGCACCCATTTAAAATTCATAATCTTAATTTCTTCACCACTAAATCCAGATATTAATTGCTCTTTATTAAATATCTTCTCTTCAATTCTCATCTTAAATTTATTTTGTATTTTTAATTTTTATCTTGTATTTTTTAATTTGTATTCTTTAAACATTTAATGACCTTGTTCAGTTTTCAAAAAAGTTACCAAACATCAATTTGGTGTCATATATCTTAGTTTTAAATTATCCTTTATTTATCACCCTTCAAATATGGCTGACCTTGACCCTCTTGTTTGACTATAAAAATCGTTTCTCCTATATAACAAGAAAATAGAGTCCAAGTATAAAGTGGCAGTTCTACTGGACTGAGAAGACAGAGTTTTTGGCTACCAGAGAGCTGGAAACTAAAGAACAAAGCCCAAGAGAGGAAGAACCACTAAGAGGGGGAAAATTCGAGAAAACAGCAGTTAGGAAGCAAAAGAGCTGAGCAGAGATTTTAGCTTCTGCCCAGTGCTAGGGAAACAAAGACTGGAGTATAAGTCCCACCAAGTCAGAAAGGTTTTCATAAACAAATCAAGCTCTCTGTTGAGACTTTAGAAAAGCCTCTCCTTAGAGTAAGGTCAAAACTGAAACAGATCAACTATTAACAAGTCTTATGGTCAACTGTCAACAGGTTCAAGGTGATCTCACAGTGCTTCACCTACCGAAGTAAAATTTAATTCTTTGGAGGAAAATAACACCAAGTAGAGCCCCTATAATTAATTGTTCATTCATAATGTCTGGCATCCAATTAAAAATTACAAGGTGAGTCATAGTAAACAGCACTGTATAACTACGGAGAGGACTACATATCCCAAAAAGCCTGCCAAGCCACACACGAACATGCAGGAGTTGGCTACATGAGGTGCTGGGAGAGCAAAGTGCAGAGTGTGAGCTGCCCATGTGGTGTTCAGAGCAGTTGGTGCCCAAGGCCAAAGGGAAGAAGCAGAGGCAGAAGTTCGGTTACAATTCTAACCAGAAGCTCTTAACCGGAATGCTAGACCAAAGGCAGTGCCACAGATCAAGTGCTTCCACATATGACATGCCTGAGACCACACCAAATCAGTGTGGCAGAACCTGGTCAAGATGGGGTTGGCTATGGACCCCAACAAGGCAGTGCCCCTCAGTAAGAGAAAGGTGGACATAGAGGAGAGGCCTCTGGAACTCTAGCAGAAGCCCGATATGCTGAATGACCTGGAGGAAGAAGGCCTCCCAGAAAAGTAAGGAAATGCACTATCTCAGAACCTCATAGCCTAGGTATGCTACCTACGTGCAGGAGAACCATGGGGAGTACTATAAGGCTATGGCCCAAGACAAGAGGAATTACTATTAAGACACGCAGAAACAGATTCAGAATAAGATCAATAGCTATAAGCATTTTTACCCAAAAGAGTGGCAAGCTTTCCTTGATTCTTTGCAGAAGAAGGTAAGATGGATGTTGAGTGACTGGTTTAGATCTGTACTAGACTGAGGCCTCTTCCTGGACCCTGGAAGCTGGAACCAAGGTTTAAAGCAAGGAGAGGTATGTGGCTACAGATGAGGCTGGCCAAACCTCAAGGAATCAAAAGGTTTCTCTCCCTCTCTCTCTCTTTTACTCCTCTCTCTGGGGAAGGAACTGTCTCCCAAAGGCTCAATTTATATGCTTCTGGGGGCTCCAGGAAAAGCCAGAAACTACTGTTTCTAGAGTGGGTGCTGTGTGTGAATATAGTATGTACCTAATCAAACGAGGCTATTTTAAAGAGAAAATAACAAGGCATTCCAAAAAAAAAAAAAAAAAAAAAAAAAAA